>NC_066534.1:8325471-8372971 GCF_024679095.1 Eriocheir sinensis | reverse complement strand
GAGAGAGAGAGAGAGAGAGAGAGAGACGAGAAACAAGAAACGAGAAATAGAAGGGCAGAAGGACAGAAGGACAGGGGGACACACACACACACACACACTGATAGCTTAGTCGGTAAAGAGCTGCGCTGCCAGGCTCCGCGGCGTGGCAGGCAAAGGTTCGAGGCCCGCTCAATCCGGGTTGTTCCGCTGACTATAGGAGTGGTTTATGATCCTCTTTAAGCAAGGGGGATAGGGTGTGTGGTGTGTGAAGTCCTGGCAGTACCCAGAGATCGACTAATGAGCCTTCCTCTAATCGGGGGGGTACTTGCTGGCGATTGTGAGTCCAACTCGTGATCAGGCCGTGGTGGTGAAACACACACACACACACACACACACAGAGACTAATGGACTGCCTGACTGACAGAGGAGAAAAATTGGCTACAATGAAAAAATCTCGCCCCTTGATTGAAACTTTAGTATGACTCGCCTTGTGGTGGATGCTTTGTAGCTCCAAGCAGAAGACGTCAATAGGCTAGTGCTAGAAAAGTGGACAGATAGATCTTTTCTTCTGTTTCTATCAGCGGGTCTCTAACTTTTACTGAACGCAGAGAAAAATACATTTAAATGGTTTTGTTCGTTATATCAGGGCGCTGTCTTGGTAGTGTTTTAACCATGAATAATTTACAAATGTTGCAATGTTGTTTTGCTGCGCATTTGATCATGACACTACCGGACGACAATACTTGCATGCTTATGGTTTCTTTTTACTTAATATTATATTACATGTGTATCCTGAAAAGAATACATCTACAGCTTGCGCCTCTGAGGACGGCGCCTTGAACATTAGGTGTCATGCTGAGAAAACCTTTCATTTATTGGAGTAAAGCTTCGAGATTAATTTTGAAACGGAAGTTTGCGCGAACCATAAAAATATGGAGCAAGAAAATTTATAACCTTGGTGTAATCTCTTCTCGAAAAGGCGCAGACACGTCTCCAAGGAGCGGATTAAGTTAGTTTACGAGATATAACCTGCGTGCAATATCACCCTCACGACGGAGAGTCTGACAAGTGTGACGGAGTCGAGGCCAGCGAGGGAAGAAGTGGTCGGTATTTGGCGGCCGCAAAAAAAAGAATCCTAACTCAAACACAATATTATGCACGACTAATGATTAGAAAGGACACGTTGAGGGACCCGCTTTGTTACGAGCAACCAAATAAATATTCAGCAGCTTTCACCCGTCCATACCTGACCGGCACCGGGGAGTCGTTAGGTTCATCTCTCCACAACTTAAAGGTTTTATTGGATCCCCATCATGAAAAATGGCTCGCCCTTCAGAGAAAAAAGAAATACATGTATTGCTTATCCAGCTCTACAGCGTGTTCTGAAAAAGGTCAAGCATTGCACTTCACGCGGGTAGCTCGTTTGTCTACGGCCAATCACTGCCATGCGTACTCTGGCCTGGTCACTAGCGAAGTCCACGTCTGCCCTGGTCGCTTCCCCTTCATCTACCCCTCCGTGCACACCCTCGTGGGGGCGACTGGTGGTTAGTCATCATCAGGGGCGATAGCCACAAAGCGTGCTCTCAATCACCCAATTCAAGCAGTTAAAAATTCGTTTCGAGCACGAGAGATTCACTGGCCTATGTCGGTCAGTGGCCCACGAACACCAAATAATTATTTCATGCGCTTTGATAAAACTGAAAATGTTGAAACACTGCCAAACGTCACGAGGAGTCCAAGGACCTAAGGCAAAACCGCAGCTTTCCAAGTCTTTTTTGGGACATTTAACACAAATTCCTGGCCTTTGAATTGGTGATACCCCACGTAATGTCCTGATGGTTGATTATAGCGCATGGAGCAAGAATGGGCGTGGCTGAAAATGACGATCAGAACGGTGGCTTGATTCTACTAACCGATACTGATTGAAAAGTTCACGCACTTAGATGGTATTGGGAAAATACTTCTTCAGGCGCTATTTAAGAGTTTCAGTCCCTTTTAGTTTGATTTATTTTGTCGCTTAACCCCATGACAATTTGTTGGACTTGCAACCATGATGCGCTTGAACAACTGGAATTCATGTGGCTGATGCTCGGTTACGCGACGAGAGATGGAGTCAATAACTCGCCGTGGAACCCAACTTTTGGAGCACGTTCATGAACACTACACGAAACGTAACACTTTGGAGCTTACTATTGGACCACTGAATCACTGCCAACGATGAACCAATGAAGAAGAGTCAGTTATTGTCTCCTTCACTTAGCGACATACATCTAGATTCTAGATTGTATCTGTTACTATCTCCCTTTAATTACGTTTTAGCTTCTGCCACTGCCGGCTGGTCAACGTGAGGAAGATAAAAAAAATAAAAAATAACTGAGTGTCTTATTTTAAAAGGTAATTGCACAACATTAGTTTGCAGGCACAGAAGAGAGAGAGAGAGAGAGAGAGAGAGAGAGAGAGAGAGAGAGAGAGAGAGAGAGAGAGAGAGAGAGAGAGAGAGAGAGAGAGAGAGAGAGAGAGAGAGAGAGAGAGAGAGAGAGAGAAGAGGTGTGTGTGTGTGTGTGTGTGTGTGTGTGTGTGTGTGTGTGTGTGTGTGTGTGTGTGTGAGAGAGAGAGAGAGCGCGCGCATCAGGTTAAAAAAAATGTTCAGGCGAAGAAAAAAATCTTTGGGCTCTACAAAAGAGGCTCAGGATTGTAAGGAGCGAGGAGGCAGGACGCCGTAACTCAAAACACCGCTTATCAAGATGCCAGAGGTCGGGGGGAGGGGGGGGAGGGGGGGGGGTAGAGAAGAGTGAGGGACGAGGAGGGAGAGGGTAGAGGCAGCAGGACACGGGTTTATCAGGCCTAATATATTGATCGTGGTTTCTCCCTCGGGTCAACAAAGCAACAAAAACGCCCAAACAGTGAGAAAATTCCTAACTCCTTTCCCTCGGCCACTCCTACACTTCACCGGCGGGGTCAGGGAGGGGTCAGGTCACGGGGATCAAAGGGTGGAGTGTGTCGTATGTTAGCCAGTGTGGGAAACAGGCGAAAAAAAGAAATGATCGACAAGGAAAAAAGGAGAACGTCCGAACAAGTAGGAATACACGAGTTTACGTTTCCATCACTCTTCAACTGAGGAGAGAAAGAAAGAGAAGAAAAAGGGAGGGAAGAGAGAGAGAGAGAGAGAGAGAGAGAGAGAGAGAGAGAGAGAGAGAGAGAGAGAGAGAGAGAGAGAGAGAGAGAGAGAGAGAGAGAGAGAGAGAGAGAGAGAGAGAGAGAGAGAGAGAGAGAGAGAGAGAGAGAGAGAGAGAGAGAGAGAGAGAGAGAGAGAGAGAGAGAGAGACAGACAGAGACAGATACAGACACAGACAGACAGACAGACAGACAGACAGACAGACAAACACAGATACAGACAGACGGAAAGACTGACAAACAGACAGACAGACAGACAGACACAGACAGACAGACAGACAGACAGACAGACAGACAGACACAGACAGATACAGACACAGACAGACACAGACAGACAGACAGTTAGACAATGACAAAAACAGAGATGGATGCCGGGAGGCGAATGAGAGATAACATCTACGTATCATTTACGAGGTAAAGTCTCACACACCTGTTAATGACATGATGAAAGAGTTTATGGCCCCGTAGATAACTGCTCTCTCTCTCTCTCTCTCTCTCTCTCTCTCTCTCTCTCTCTCTCGTTAGAATGTCATGCAACAGTGAATTTTCGGCTGTTTTTGAAGGTGTTTTGAGGAGAAAAGATGAAGTGTTGTTGGAGGAGCAAGCACTGACCTCTGTGTGTGTCTGTGTGTGTGTGTGTGTGTGTGTGTGTGTTATAAATAACATTTCAAATATATACGTCTCAAGGTATACATCACATAGAGCCACGAGAATGAAGCAATATTGTGAATAAAATAAAACACATGAATTCATTTAAGAAAGTTAAGACAAAGCTCCCTCAGGTATACGCAGGAAAACAATCAACGGTTCGAAAATAAACTAAGCAGCATGGTATCATATTTTTTTAAACATGTGACAAGCGAGACCACACTATCTAAAAATTCTGCTGTAAAATCCTAGTGAGAACGTATGCAGAAGCTTCAACTCTGTATGCTAACCTGGCGGTCCTGCTTGTTCCTTCCCTCTATATCTTTCTCTGGCGCTCCTCTTTTGCGTAGAGAAAAACGGTAAGTATTCTCCAAGGTTCCGCGAGTCTGAGCAAATTGGGAATGTGTGTCGCCGTCACCTCCTCCTCTCGCACCGCCGAGGGAAAGGAATGAGACACACTCCTGGATAGACTGCACGAGTGCGAGGAATGTATAAAACATTCCCCCTGGACTGTGTGTTCTAGTCGCAAAAACAGGAAAAGTATGGGATGAAAGATGAGGAGGGAGAGGAAAGAGAGAGGAGAAGAGGGAAGAATACAAGATAAATGAGCATAGGAGAGTGCTCAATAAGAAGAAAAAAGTAGAAGAAACCAACAAGGACGTTACAGAAAGAGAAGGATAATGACGCTCCCAGAGAGAGCAATGAATATCAATCGGTCGGGTGGCAAAGTTCCCTCTCTTTTGCCCTCCTGCTGGCCTCCCACTGCCCATCTTTCCCCTTCACCGGGACCCCCAGCGGCGTGCCTTCCCTTCAGTAATGGCAGGCGGCGCTCAATTGCCGCTCACATCCAGGTCACGAGACAAAGGCTGCACCGATGCGGCTTGTGGCTCCCTCACCGCGGGCAGCGTGTGTGCCGTCCGCTAAAGAATGTTCCCCTGGCAATTATTATTCAGCGGCGTCTTTTCCCGCGTGGGAGACATCTAGGTCCTCGGAGCGGCCGTGGAATCTAAACGTGTTCGTAGGCATCCCAGGGACTCTGGAGGCCCATGTAACGAGATCGAAAGGTATCCGAATATATCAAGGAGTTCATGGAGTTATCTGGCTGAAAGTATAGCTATTTCCTGGAGTTGGTTGTTATGTAAAAAAGTGCATTATAAACCGCTCTCTAATTCGTGCTTCTTTTCCATGTCATGTATAAGCAAAAGTGTACTCAAACGGCCACTCCACATCTAGGTATTTCCAAGGTGGCCGCGTCGTCCGAGGCTGCCCAGAGGAAAGTTGACAGACTAGTCTAAACATTGTTCTCGCCTGTCCTGCACAAACACCCGGAACGCTTCGGCAATAACTTTCATTATGCAAATCCTCCTCTTAGCATTGTTGGCGGAGGAGCGTCCCGGCCACGGCTCCGTCACATACCTGCTCCTGGGGGTCAGCGTGACGAATTTTCCGAGGCCTTCTGCACTCCCACCATCCTCCTACTCCTCCTCCACCTCCTCCTCACCTCTTCCCGCCGTTTTTTTTTCCGAGGCCTTCTACACTCCCAGCCTCCTCCTCTCCCCGCCGCGCCTCACATCTTCCGGCCGGTTGATTAGTGGAGTCATTGACGAGAAAGTCTCTGCATTGTTTACCCGCCGCCATCGCTCACAGTAATTAATTTGTAGTGAGTCTTTTGACAGTCACTCCGCCGCACTGTGTTACGTGGCGCTGCCGGCTCGCTGGTGTACGCACATGTGTTTGTTTTTCTTCATAACAAGTATCTGAAAGTGGCTGAGTCTAATTAAGTTAAGAGAAAAAAATTAGCATCGCCATTTGCATAAACTATTAAGAAACCGGCAACAATAATGATAATAATAAACAGAAACATCATCATCATCATCATCATAATAATAATAATAATAATAATAATAATAATAATAATAATAATAATAATAATAATAATAATAATAATAATAATAATAATAATAATAATAATAATAATAATAATAATAATAATAATAATAATAATAATAATAATAATAATAATATAATAATAATAATTATTATTAATATTATTATTATTATTATTATTATTATTATTATTATTATTATTATTATTATTATTATTATTATTATTATTATTATTATTATTATTATTATTATTATTATTATTATTATTATTATTATTATTATTATTATTATTATTATTATTATTATTATTATTATTATTATTATTATTATTATTATTATTATTAGTAGTAGTAGTAGTATTATTAGTAGTAGTATTAGTAGTAGTAGTAGTAGTAGTAGTAGTAGTAGTAGTAGTAGTAGTAGTAGTAGTATCATTGATTATCATTATTATTTTATTTTCATTTTAAGAACACAAACTAACTATGCAAATTCCATTTGGAAGTTTATGTTCAGGCCGCCAACTCGCCTCATATCTCCCATGTTATTTTTCCCTCCTGACGAGGCAGATTCCCAGGCACACACACGTTTATTATATTCCTCTAAAACAGAAAACAACGCGAGGCATCACGGCGCCACGATGCGGTCCCCGCGTCGACATGACAACACACAGTTTGCTCAGCTCCTCGCGGCCGACAGTCCCTCCGTGTTGACCACTATCACTATTTTATTTTTTTCGGCGCTCGGACACGATGTTGACTCTAAATGAAAAAAAGGATTGCAATGAGTACGAGGAAGCAGCGGACAACATTAGCATTTCCTTAAAGACGGAGCCGTGTTGTCTTATGATAATCCGACTCGTGTATGGAGAGGAGCAAGCAAGCAAGCAAGAAACTCCCTCACACTTTTCAATGGCTTTCCGCTTGACTCCTCGAGGACCGAGAGGCGAGGAGCAAAAGCTCTTCCTCCGGTGCTTGCCTCGTGAGAATTCTGCATTTTCTTAAATTATAGAGAAAAAGACAGCAAGAAGACATGTTTCATCATAAGGGAAAGTGAATATTCAACGTATATATATATATGAAAAAGCAAGTTGAAAATACCTCGAAAACACAAATATTCATAAAGAAAAATATTATGTACTGGCATCTATATATACAGAACTAAGTAATGTCTTCAGTGCAAACAGGGCGACTTCGTAGCATGCATATCATTATAATAATATCGGTAGGTGCTCAGATCATTGCTGCCTATAATTCCTCACTTGCGACGCGTTCCACTGAGATGCGCTAAGGTGATTCACCCTTGGAAACAGCAGTGTTTTTCTCACCCCTTGGCACCGAGCGTGGCCCGCCGGGTGCTGTGGCGGCCATAAAGGATGCTTCACGGTAGTCAGGGGGTCGCGATATCAGCTTCTTTACGGCCGCCCAAACTGCGGTCGTGGGTGTCAGGTAACTCTCACGGACAGTCGAGTATTTGTGTATTCTACCGCAGGACGGCGGAGCATCAGGTCATCAGGTTGTGCGGGTCATTAGAAAGCTTCACGCGGGTCATCTGCTTTCTGAAGTAATACATGCCAGAGTGTTCATTTTTCAGGTGGTTTGAATAAATCTATAAAGTTTAAAATAAGTCAAGTACTCGGGAAAATATTTACCAATCAACGATTCCACAGAGAAAAAGAACAGCAGAAGGATACTCCAATAACTTCTGAGTTTCACATATTTGGCCGCACAGGTACCAGGTAGGTAAGTTCTGGGAACATAAATGTCCCTGCTCCATACGTCTGGCGGTGATCACGCAGCATGTAATCCCTCCAGGTTGCCTGGTCCACAGGTAGTCTACAGGTACTCTCTCACAAAGGCTAGTTTCTGCAATCTCTTCATCTGATTAATTCCTCGGCGACGGGTTCCCTCGCTTGACAAGCGGCGAGAACCGGCCACAGGACCTCCCTCAACGGCGGACATTCGTTATGGGTGTCACGGATCCGGACAACAATGACCCGTGCCTCCCTTCCCCCCCACCCCCCACCCCCCCAGGCACCAGGTTATTTAAGCCACAAATCGAACTCCACCCATCTCCACGACCCGACTTGACCTCCAGCACACAATGGTTCCCTCCTCCCCTCCTCCTCCGCCTCCTCCGAGGTCCTCCACACCTCGGCAGGTCAGCCTGGCCGAGTCCCAGCAGTGCATCGCCTTTGTGCTGGAGATCAGAAACAAAGCCACCGGAAAGGGATGCACGAACGCTTTGGGTGAATTGGAAGAATAAATCATTCGAGGAGAACAACTGACCCGCTTGTTCTTGTAGCACAGTAGCAACATTTTCGAATTAACTGTGTGTGTGTGTGTGTGTGTGTGTGTGTGTGTGTGTGTGTGTGTGTGTGTGTGTGTGTGTGTGTGTGTGTGTGTGTGTGAACCGAAGAAGCTATAGCGTTAACCCGATAGAGCGTAAGGTATATTCACAGCAATGGTAGAGGAAAGTTATTTTAAGGGAGAATGACTGTGCACACTCTGGCCTCGCGTCTCCCTCTCTTCCTATTCTATCGTTCATTTTTCAGTCTCATCCGCCCACAGCAGCACCGGCCAGGTAAATCCGAGCACCACTCCTACATTGTTCTCCTATTTTATCAACCGGCATAAGTGAATATCAAAACAGAAGAGGATTTACGCACTCGGAATGATGATGGAGTATTCCAACACGTAATGCATCGGAGGCCGAGGCGTCTATATGGGATGCAACATTCGACCCAAACAAGACCGGACAATGATGATAAAGAGAACCATTAACATAATATTCCTTGGCTGTGGTTACTAAAGATCCTATAATAAGGTAGGATCTTACCTGTCCAGACCAGCCAGACTCAGGTAAACAAAGCGAGGAAACGAAGAGAAGCGTCACTGCCAACCCTTCCACCACGCCACCCCGGCCTCCGATCCCTCCGCCTTGTCCTCCCTCTCACTTCCATCCTTCTCATCGCCTTCCAGCTCGTTGCCATCCCATTCTCTCGAGCCCCTCCCTCCCGCCATCCCTCAATGTGGCATGAAAGCAATTACAAATATAACCACTGAAAGACTTTTATTTCCGATGCCTTATTGACAACCAGGGGAAACCAGTTTAGAGAAACACAGACGCATTCGAATCCACATCAACACAGAGAAAAAAAGAAAACTCAACCTGGCTTTCCATTTTTACGATCTATGTCTTACAAAGAATGCAGGAAGTAGCAAAGGATAGTGATTTGGTATATAAACAGTGAATGGTGCTTGAAAAACTGTAAATTGAATTTCTCCTAGGCATGTTTCTGATGTAGGTTATAACTAATCATTTGCGCGTTGGGTCATTGTACAGAAAATTATACCTCGTGTCTCGATATGGACAGTGTGATTTATTGCAGCCATTCGCTGGAAGGTGGTGCGGGGGACAATATTTAACATTGCATAACTGAAGGTCCATCCCTCACGCCGGCGACAATGGTGAGGAGCGAGGGTCGTGCAACGGACGGACACACAGCACTGATCGGTAGAGTTTCTTGCGTTATAACAGTCTTACATTTCTGGTTAGCTTGCCTGTCAATATTTTGCCTGTCAGTATTTTGTCATTGCCCGCTAGCCCTGCCCTCGATAACAAGATGCTATTAAAGTGCCCTAATTACCATCACCATTAGAAAATAACTCCATATCTTTGAATGGTCACTAGAGATCAGCAAAGGAATTATTCTCCCTGCACACATTCCTCCGCGTCATTTACCACGTCTCCCTGACTGTTTTCCTTCCTCCCTCCATACTCCCTCCCCCTGTTTTCCTCCCTTTCTCCCTCCCTCCCTCCACATGCCCGCCAAGTCTGTGTTCATCATAACTCTTGGTCGCTTCTCTCTCCCTCAGTCCGCTTCCCCGCTTCCATTCATCACGCAACGTCTCCCGCCTCCGCTCCTCCATTTCTCAACCCTCCGACAACATCCACTGAACGCTTCAGGTTTTCAAGTCTTTATTGAAAACAAATATATGTATAATTCGCTTAATTGCGTTTTAGTAAATCCGATACAGCTATAACCAACAAACTGGATTTGCTAAGAATATTCTTCGGTTAGATGAAAACAATTGTCGATATGACAAAAAAAAAGAGACAAAATTACGTCTTTCACGGTAACAAGAAAATGAAAAAAGGACGAAGTGTAGGATAAGAGTCATTTGTAATCAATCAACCAGGTCAGGTCCATGGACGACATGCCACAGTAAATACCACCACCGACCTGTGTTCTTTATCTTCTGATCATTTCATTAAAAAATAAATTACAAAGTTATATTTCGTTCAACTATGAAGCTAATATCAGTGTTCTTGGGTAACCCGGTGTGTGTGTGTGTGTGTGTGTGTGTGTGTGTGTGTGTGTGTGTGTGTGTGTGTGTGTGTGTGTGTGTGTGTGAACGCGCGTGTTTCCGACTGGTTAATCCTCAAGCAATTCATTTCCAACTACAAATCCACATAGTTACTCTTATTAAGCCCCTTCCACAGTATTCTCTCCTGACACACACACACACACACACACACACACACACACACACACACCTGACCCTTCACCCTTCGCCTCCGACTCTCCCAGAAAGTAATCTATCCGCTCGCCCGCCCCGCCCCTTCGGCAGAGCGGAGGCGGGGAGAAGGCGGCCCCAGAAGCGTCTCTCGGTCAGGTGCCTCGCTCGTCCTCAATGGGGCTCCTCACGCTGCTCGCTCACTCCCCCCTCCCCTGCCTCCCTTCCCCCGCTGCTTATCTCCCATACTCATCTCATTACCTTTGGCAGCAGCATGTCCGTTCGGTATTTACATAATGTGAAGACCGTCTGCTATATTTCCTTCGACTTGTATAGGCTTACTAGCGTCCTTGTGTGTTCCACGTCTCGAGGTACTTCGTGAGATAGTTTTTTTTCTTCCTTTAGCTTACTGACGGAACTCCCTCTGCATGGACTCCTCCTCCTCCTCCTCCTCCTCCTCCTCCTCCTCCTCACATAGTCTGTAATATCTAACAAGGTCTTATAGGTTTACGAGTATAGACATTTCTGTAGGTACCAGAGCTCGTAGTTATTTATGAGGGAGTGCCTTTTTTTCTTAGTTTGTTGACGCGCCCCTTACGCCTTGAAGGCCTCCTCCTTCTCCTCACAAAGTCTATAATACTCAACAAGGTTTCATAGGTTTATGGGCATTTTTGTAAGTACCACATCGCGTAGTGGTTTGTGAGGGAGTGTATTTTTTTCTTAGTTTGTTGACGGATCCCCTGCTCCTTCGAGACCTCCTCCTCCTCTTCGCCACTCCCATGCTGACAAAGTACATACTGCTTGGCGCCGCTGATGGCTGCCTGGTGTTGATAACCATCGCCTTGTTTTATATATGATCGGAAAGTGTGGTGGTGACCGTACATCTTGTGCTGGGTGCATGGCAGACAATTTACAGCTTACAGCGGCACCGTGTGATTTTTTTTTCCATCGAAGCCGAGAGTTGTTCTTTGCATTCTACCTAAGCCTCAATTTTCGCGTGATTGACTGTGTAGAAATTCGTTTTTTTTATTTCCGAACGGTTAATATATCAGCGATCACAAGCGTTTTGTTGAATTTTCGGTTGGATTTAATGTCAGGTTTCAGATTAAAGTTCTTGGCTTTAGTTGGAGTGTTGGTACAATTAGGCTTCTTCCTGGCTTGCTCCGTTCACTACCAGGTGTTTTAGCCACGAAAGGGTCAGATCGCAGCTCCTGGCGTTGACAAACAAAACTCAATATATGCATGGTACTGATGAGAGCTCGTGTCTGGGGCGATGACTGAAAACACTAAGACAATAAATAAAAGTATCCATCCAATAAAGGTATCGCACGACTTCAAGGTGCGAATTTATACCCCACTAACAAGTCCGGCCCGGCGGCGGCGAACGGCTATAGAGTGGCTGACACGAACACTCGAGAACACGGCGCTGATAAGACAAACGCAGGGACGGTGATGAACTGCTGCCCGGCAATGATAAGCTGGCGCCCGATAATAATAAACTCCTCCCTTAAATTGATCATACGCCTGGCTGGAGCGAAATCAACAGGTAGAAAAGACGAACGAGGCAGCTGGAATTGGAATGGACGAGGGGCTTGCTGAGCTGCGTCTGTGGGTAATGTGCAGTGCAGGGGCCAATTATCTGGTTATTACGTCTGTACAAGGCAAGTCCGCTGCGTGTCAGGTCCTCTAGTGCAGCGTGTGTTATCACTTATCCCGAGTATGAGGTGATGGATGCAAGGAATTTTAAGCTGGTTTTACTATTCATGTGTTGGGGGGAGGAGGGGTATGTGTGTGTCGGGGGGAGGGAGGGGGGGAGGAGGAGTGTGTGTGTGTGTGTGTGTGTGTGTGTGTGTGTGTGTGTGTGTGTGTGTGTGTGTGTGTGTGTGTGTGTGTGTGTGTGTGTGTGTGTGTGTGTGTGTGTGTGTGTCTGCATGCATTTGTGTGTGGAGGATAAGAGAAAAAAGCTCCAACAATATTAGGATTACACTCCACCGCCACCTCTCAGCCTATCCAGTGCTATTAATTTCAACAGAACAGAGCCTATCTAGTCTCCCCCTACGCTAGGCCGCGGCACCATTGTCTTCCATTTCTCTTTACTCTCCACACTTTCACTCTATCTAGAATTTCAATCCACACTCAGCTCGTCCCAAATAAGCATCCAAAGAGGTCACACTACCTAACCCACTTCATTATTCTAAACAGAAGTCACCTCTCCACACTTTGCTGCCCCTCGTCTGTTCAGTTGATTCTCTTTTTTTTTTTCGGCGAGTTCTTCAATTTCCTTAACTTATTTGTTGTTTTAAGTTATCGTACTATGTCTGTCTAGATGCCTGCCTCTTTGTCACTGTGTCTGTCTGTCTGTCACTGTATCCGTCTCACTCTGTCTGTTTGTATGTCTATCACAGAGTCTGATTGTCTCCGTCTGTCTGTGTCTTATTTTCTGTGCCTCCCAACTTACTTGTTGATTAGAATTATAACAATCTATGTGTCTGTGTCTGTCAGTCACTGCATCTGTCTGCCTGTCTACGTCTCTCTCTCTCTCTCTCTCTCTCTCTCTCTCTCTCTCTCTCTCTCTCTCTCTCTCTCTCTCTCTCTCTCTCTCTCTCTCTCTCTCTCTCTCTCTCTCTCTCTCTCTCTCTCTCTCTCTCTCTCTCTCTCTCTCTCTCTCTCTCTCTCTCTCTCTCTCTCTCTCTCTCTCTCTCTCTCTCTCTCTCTCTCTCTCTCTCTCTCTCTCTCTCTCTCTCTCTCTCTCTCTCTCTCTCTCTCTCTCTCTCTCTCTCTCTCTCTCTCTCTCTCTCTCTCTCTCTCTCTCTCTCTCTCTCTCTCTCTCTCTCTCTCTCTCTCTCTCTCTCTCTCTCTCTCTCTCTCTCTCTCTCTCTCTCTGTTCTTCATCTCTCTCTCTCCCCTCTCTAAAGCACCCCCACCCCACAACTATCTGTATCTATCCTTCCATCCATCTATTTACATATGTTTCGCTCTCTAATGAGAAAACCTCCTCCTCCTCCTCCTACTACTACTA
Organism: Eriocheir sinensis; assembly: GCF_024679095.1. Lineage (NCBI taxonomy): Eukaryota > Metazoa > Arthropoda > Malacostraca > Decapoda > Varunidae > Eriocheir > Eriocheir sinensis. The sequence goes on along the minus strand of NC_066534.1, from coordinate 8,359,747 downwards.
CTACTACTACTACTACTACTACTACTACTACGAAGAAGAAGAAGAAGAAGAAGAAGAAGAAGAGTAATAATGATAATAATAATAATAATAATAATAATAATAATAAAAATAATAATAATAATAATAATAATAATAATAATAATAATAATAATAATAATAATAATAATAATAATAATAATAATAATAATAATAATAATAATAATAATAATAATAATAATAATAATAATAATAAAATAATAATAATAATAATAATAATAATAATAATAATAATAATAATAATAATAATAATAATAATAATAATAATAATAATAATAATAATAATAATAATAATAATAATAATAATAATAATAATAATAATAATAATAATAATAATAATAATAATAATGATAATAATAATAATAATAATAATAATAATAATAATAATAATAATAATAATAATAATAATAATAATAATAATAATAATAATAATAATAATAATAATAATAATAATAATAATAATAATAAACATGTTTAATACAAACAATTGCGTACTAGTCCAAAACATTCATAGTTGTCTCGGGAGAGCCGCGTGAGGCTTGCATGTGTTCGTGTTCAAGAAAGTTTGATCGGCCCGACAGGTGACACGTACTTAAAAACTTTGAAAAGGCACTTAACGCAAATCTTTTACATTTTCATATCACAGATTGTAACGTTACTAACAAAAAATTTACATAAAGATAATGATAACGCAATGGATAAATACTTTACCGTTAGACTATATTGTATTTTTAACACTTATCATTCCGAAGCTCAGGTGAGAGCCCAAACTGTCTGTAAATAAGATAAAAAAATACTTCTCATGTTTTATGAAACGCACTTTTTCCTCTGCCTCTTAAGAAAAGTTCATTGTATTATTTACAGTTATAAAAAAACAGTGAGATTTCTTTCAATAATATAGAGATGAAAAAAAATACGAATATAGAAACAGTAATCAAAGAAAATATTCCCCTATGCAAGCAACAGTTACGGAAGAGGTCATAAGACTCCTGTTGGCTCCCTCTGTAACAAAATATAGAACAGGAATACCTGGGTTGATGCGGCAGAAAAGAGGTCATTAACTTTGATACATTACCACCGTTGATGAGTTTACTGATATTGCTGAAAATAGAAAATCAGTAATCTCCTTCCAGGGACGGTCGAGTGTTTGACAAGGCTTTCAGAGAGCTATGCGTCCGATTACTGGTACGAGCCGCTTGATGTAAACAAAAACCATGTTCTTCGAAATGATGTGCAAAACAAATCTGAATACAGTTCTGGAGGATGAAGCGCCGCGGTTCATCTCATGTCAAGTATCTGGGCGTAACGATCGCCAGTAAACTTCAGCCCTCCAAACAATGCAGCGAACAAGAATATATAACCAAGACTGTGCATGATTAATGTTTCGGGCCGTCAAAAGTAAAGGTAATTTAATATTTTCAAACAGAAAGACTAAATCATCAAATGCAGCGCAATTCTGCCATTCCTCGCGTCGCTCTTTCCACTACGAATAAAGATTCCAATGCAAAAAATAAACATTTGTAGAATTTCTTGAGTCAAGAGAAGGATGAAATAACTTGCTCCACGATAAATGAACAGTATGTGGAAAATATGAAAGACATTATTTATTTGTTTACTGAGTGATTTTCTATGTACGACCTAAGGTGCCAGCAGCTTTGTTCGGTACTGTGGTGATTGGCCGCAGCCTGTTGTTGGTGACGCACACACATATCACACACATATCACACACAGGCTGACGGTCTGGTAGCTCAGTGGTTAGAGCGTCTGCCTCACAACCAGAAGAACCGGGGTTCGATTCCCCGACCGGGTGAACATAAGTTGGGTTTATCTTCTTTCACGTGTAGCCCCTGTTCACCTAGTAATGAGTAGGTACGCGACGTAAGGCGAGGAGTTGTGACCTCGTTGTCGCGGTGTGTTGTGTGTGAGTGGTCTCAGTCCTACCCAAAGATCGGTCACTGAGCTCTGAGCTCCTTCCGTAGGGGAACGGCTGGCTGTCTCGAGAGACCCGCAGCAGACCAAGAGGTGAATTACACACACACACACACACACACACACACACGGGGACGATCACCTATCCTCTATCTATAGGACAGCCTCTGTTCCTCCTTTAATGGACAGTTTCCAACGTGTGCCTCTTTGTGTTGTGATCCACATGAAATGCATAGCTAGATAACGAACATTTCTTAAGTACCCGAAGAAGCGGTGGCCGTGTGGTCAGTGTGCGGGCGTGGTGATCCCCCGGTTCGAGTCCCACCCCAAAACGCTGACAATATACAACCATTGTCGAGTGGCGGAAGATTACCTACATGCTGCCCAGATCTTCGGTCCACCCTTATTTCAGTGACTTCAGTCGAGGAGCACCGGGGGGTAACATGGGCCAAGCAAGTCATACATCACGGCAGCCACAATAAATAAAATTCCCGTTCCACTAACGGGCTGGGATCGTTCAAGAAGCTCAAGAAAGCTTACCGGCGCTATTGACAGCACTTACAGAATAAAAAAAATTAACGAGACATACAAGCTCAAATATCGTATCAAACGGTATACTTTTATGAGTCCTACCCCGAGCAACTCAAACGGCCTCCGACAACTACATGCGTGCTCTACTGTCTGATTTATCTCTCCTGCAGTTTACCTACTTGATTGGCCATCCCTAACCGCACGCGCAGGAAGTAGCTTGATCTCCACGTGCTCTACTCCTCGATGTACCCCTCCTCTAGTATACCTAGCTACTTGACTGGCAATCCGCAACCGCACGTGCAGAAATTAGCTTAATCTCCACGTGCTTTACTCTTTCTGCATCAATCCACAGACGCACTTAACTGACTGCCTACATCCACACATTCAGACGCTACCCGACCTCTACGTGCCCCAACCCTGACGCAACAACTGACAGCCAGATAAGTTGTAACACGGGATAATTTTTCTACATTTTATCTCTCTCTTTAGGGCAGAGTTTTTCCCTCTACCTAAAATGCCTCTGCCCGTCGAATACCAGGTTTATATTAATGGGATATGACAAATGACAGATATGGAACAAATTTCAGGTAAAAACCAGTTTACTAAGAATGTTTGGGTAAAGATCAGGGCGGGTGACCTCAGCGTGGTAGAAGAAAAAAAACATCATAAAACTATTATAAGGACGCAAGATATGGCAGTGAAGGGGAAGTTGTCGCGATAAAACAACGACGAGAATGGAAGAGAAAGCCTGACCGATGATGTGGTTTTGATATCAGCAATGTAGAATCAGTGGCGTGCGTGTGAGTGAGATGAGGAACGATAAACAGGGGGAAGGGAGCGAGGGAAAGAAGTAGATGATGATTCGGGAAAGGAGGAGAAGGAAGAGGACGATAATGATAATAAGGAGGAGGAGGAGGAGGAGGAGGAGGAGGAATGCATAGGAATAGGAATACATAGGAAGAACAGACACTAGAAGACCTATCGGACTATGAAAACATGGAAATGCAGGCAACAGAAACCCTATTGGTTCATTACGAGGTCACCCGCTTGGGTGATTTAATCTGCTCGACCGCCACTTGGGGCTTGATGAGCAGATGAAAGCACCTCGTTATTCAGTTTACTCCCGAAGCAGCGAAATGACGGTCGATTCTATATTTGCAGGAGTTGATGGTATTCGCATTTACTACTTATGAGGGAAGATTGTTCCAGTGGCGGATGACTCGGTTTGAAAAGAAACTCCTTCCAATGTCTGTGTTACATCGATTCGACTGAATGGGTAAACCGTTATTTCTAGTTCTTGAGTTGGTTTGCAGTTCAAAGAATTTGGAGTAATCGACGTTATTGAACTTTTTCAGATACTTGAAGACTTGAATCATATTCCCTCGTAGGCGTCTTTTCTCCGATGTAAAGAGAATGAGTCGCTTGAGTCGTTCCTCGTACGGTTGAGCCCTTAAGGTTGGAATCATCTTTGTGGCGCGTCGTTGAATCCTTTCCAGTAAAGCAATGTCCTTTCTGTAATTAGGAGACCTGTAATTAGGAGGAGGAGGAGGAGGAGGAGGAGGAGGAGGAGGAGGAGGACGAGGACGAGGACGAGGACGAGGAGAACGATGAGTACGAGGAGAACGCGGAGAACGAGGAAGAGGAGGAAGAGGAGGAGGAGGAGGAGGAGGAGGAGGACAAGAAGGACGAGGACAAGGAGGACGATGAGAACGAGGAAAACGAGGAGGAGGAGGAGGAGGAGGACGAGGAAAACGAGGAGGAGGAGGAGGAGGAGGAGGAGGAGGAGGAGGAAAAGAAGGTGGAGGAGAGAGAACTTAAGCAGGTTGAAGGACGAAGAGGAGCAGGAGGAGGAAAAGGAGGAGGAGGGAGAAAGGAACATAGGGAAGGAGTGAGGAAGTAGAAAACAAGAAAAAAATAGTGAAGATAATGGATTACGAGATAAGCCTCGCCTGGCAGGAACTGGTTAAGAAAATAAAACAAACACTACTACTACTACTACTACTACTACTACTACTACTGCTACTACTACTATAACTGCTACTACTACCACTACTACTACGATTACTCTATCGGAGCTGAGCCACAAGATGTTTAGATTTTTTTTTATCACGCATATCAGGAAAAAAATCTTGAAAATCATCCAGAGAAAGTAAAGTCCCCCTCCCCCCCCCCCTACAACCCCCCTCTGAATCCAGTCACGAACACGGGCAACAACATTCACCGAGGCAGATCCAGACCCACTAATCCATCACTTTGTTGACATCTCTTCCCGTCACCGTTGCCAAATTGTCGTACTCTGAACATTGCATTTATCATATTTAGGCTCAAAGACTGCCGCAACCACACAAACAGCAACGATAGAATATTAAAGTCAGCATTAAAACTGTTATTTATTGATGCTTTTTGTGTTTTTTGCTATAGTTATCGGTCAGAAACTACGACAATGCAATGTGATGAGTACGGTAATTTGGCAACGCTGCTTCCCATCCATCCATCCCGTCCCGCCTTCCCTTTAATCAGTTTTTCTTTTTATCACGCAGGCGCAAAATTGCCACCTTATTCGCCCGCAGCACCCGCCACCAGTTTGTATCACGAAGGTTCCTTGGTTAAAAGACCGAAGGTAATGCCATTTTTTTTTTTACAATAAAGGAAGAAGCTGAAGGACAAAAATAAGTAAAAAGAAACAAAAGCCCGCAAAGCACTCCCCCTATAAAAGAAAACAGAGATGAGTGGTTGAAAGAGAAGTCAATTTCGGACGGAGAGTTCAGAAAAGGAAGTGTATTTTTTTTTTACAGCAGAGGAGACAGTGCAAGGGCGTAAAAATAAAAAAAACAATGAAAAAAAAGCCCGCTACTTACTGCTCCTGAATAGAGTACATTGGCCAAAAAGAGAAATGGTAAGCTGTAAACATCCCCGAGTGCCTAGCCTGATAAAAGTGTGAGCCAGACCTTCCCACTCTTTGACGTCACTGATCAATGTTGTGGTGGAAAACGTATCGCAGAGGATATGGACCACAACACCTGCCTTATATTTGGTACCTGAGGGCTTCCAAGTAACTGAGGAAAAAGAGGAAGGAGTGCCCATCCGCCAGAAGATTGAACCCGAAATATTTTGGTGATGCGGTGAACGTGTTACCCACCGAGATTTTTATCCACCTCTGGCGTGTTCCCCGACCAGCTCCGTCTCGCCATCATACATTTTCTATTAGCCTTCCCTAAACATCAGGCTCATGTCAGCACCACCACCACCTCCACCATCACCACTTTCATCACCACCTCAGTATTTATAGGAGTTGGTACTTAAGTGTCTTTGGTGGTGGTGGTGGTAGTAGTAGTAGTAGTAGTAGTCTTTTTACGCACATCGCCAAGCACGCTTCTCCCTTATCTCCTACACACAGACTCCACCCCCAACACCCCACTCGCGCCACACGCCATACCCTCATCCTTCCCACTCACTTTCCATTACAGCCCGTCACCGTCACACAGGCAGTCATCACCACCATCATGCCATGTTTCCTCATAATCACCGTCACTATATCTCACTAACAACGCTACACTATCATTGATGACTTTGCTCTCCATCAATGAAATATCATCCACAAGGCGCCAACGACCACCTTCACCACTCTCACCACCGCCACCACAGCCACCATCACCACACCCGACATTATTCTCACTCTTCTCATTCCCACCATTACCTTCCTGCAAATTTTCGTACATGCAATCATCTTCACTAGGATTTTCTTCTTGGCAATTTGCATAAGAAGTAGTTTAGTCATGTGCGTGTATGTGTGGGTGTGGGGGGCTGAGTGTGTGTGTGTGTGTGTGTGTGTGTGTGTGTGTGTGTGTGTGTGTGTGTGTGTGTGTGTGTGTGAGAGAGAGAGAGAGAGAGAGAGAGAGAGAGAGAGAGAGAGAGAGAGAGAGAGAGAGAGAGAGAGAGAGAGAGAGAGAGAGAGAGAGAGAGAGAGAGAGAGAGAGAGAGAGAGAATCTTTCATAAGCACACAAGTTGATTCCACTCTCCTATTTCTCACAATTGCTCTCTTTGGCTCTTCGGTAAAGCCTTCGGAAGTTCTTCAAATACAAAATCACTGAAACGATGAACTCCTTAACGTTTATAAAAATATTGCCTTTAAAGGATTTATTCCATTACACCTTCAAATTCTAGTGAAGCCCAAAGGAATAATAGAGTGTTATTTTTTTCTCAACATGGCAATTTCTTCAGTAATAGGGAGGCCTGACCTGCTGCGCCTTTTTATTATTCCCATTAACACACATTCTTCTCCCCACATAAGCCTCATGAACGTCACCACTACACATTCTGGTCCCCTAAACATGGTCCCTTTCACCCCATAGCCCGTTACAGACTCTGGGCCCAGCATCCCTCGGCCCCAGGGATGTTCGCGAGACAGCACTGGGTCGCTACTTTCTCAAATAAGTACCAGAATACTACATGGTGGAAAGGACACAGCCCTCAGTACTGTTAACCCGTCAGCTGCGATTGGCATGGATTTCGCCTTCACTGGTAGCCTGGTAACATACACTCCCAGGTCTTTCTCTGCCTCTGTGGTGGATAATGGAGTGTTTCCCATGTGGTATTGGTATGCTGGATATCCCCTCCCAAGGTGCAGGACATTACATTTTTCTTCACTGAATTGTAGCAGCCACTTTTTGTTCCACTCCTGTAGCTTGGTGAGGTTTTCTTGTAGGAAATCCGCAGTCAAGGGGTTAAGAGGCTTGTAGAGGGTCATGAGACTAATTCCGGGTCGACGTAAGGCTTGAACAACATAATCCACATCTTCCCAGCGTCGCGTGTGTGCTGATGCCCCACCTCGCCTCCCGCCCCTTGTGCTCCTCGCTATCTGCCAGCCTCCTTGGGAAGCCCTGATACGCCTCTCTAGTGTCTTGTCCTTATGACGCCTCGGCGCCTCAAAATAGGGTTAAATAATGGGTTATCTTAATTTTCACTTCACATCCATCTCTCACGCGCGCCGAGGAAGGAGCGGAAGGGTTGGCTCATCACTCCGCCATTTGAATATTCACGGCACGACGGCCTCCTGTCCTGCCCTATCTGCCCGTCCCTCCGTCTGCCAGTCAGCTGAGTGTAACATGGGGTTCTTTTTTACCAGTATTATTTTGAACCTATTAGTCAAGTGCAAATAATAGAAGAAGACGTTTTTTTGTTTTCTCATTTTTTTAGATACTCATTTCTGATTTCTAACTTAGATATTTTGTTTATTGTTTAATTGATCCTTAATTCTTTTAATTCATTAATATTCATTTTCATTATGGAATCACTGATCTGTTTCTGGCCTCCATTCAGAACGCATATTACAGTTTCTGAAAATATGCCATATTATGAATAACAGCAGTACTAATAAATAGGTTTCAGCACGGCTCCTTCAATAAACCCCATGATGCAGAGATAAGACACATTGAAGACACGAAGATATATCGCTAATAATAATTTAGGTGATAAAATAACAATTTCTACAATAACAACTATTACTACTACTACTACTACTACTACTACTACTGCTACTACTACTACTACTACTACTATAACTGCTAATACTACTATAACTGCTGCAAATACTACTACTACTACTACTACTACTATAACAGCTCCTCCTCCTCCTCCTTCTACTACTAATACTACTACTGCTGCTACTGCTACTACTACTGCTGCATACTACTACTCATACTACTACTAATAATGATAATAATACTCCAACTACTAATACACGTATTTCTACTAATATTGCAGCTGCTAGCATTACCACTACTACTACTACTACTACTACTACTACTACTACTCCTCCTCCTCCTCCTCCTCCTCCTCTTCCTCATGATGATGATGATGATGATAATAATAATAATAATTTTCTAATTAAATGGCTTGACTATTATTTATTTCTCTGTTGTCTCCTTTTCCTGTTCGTCGGCCTGACTGTGACCAGGGTGTGAACTTTGAAGCCTTGCCCCGCGAGATGAAGGGGACAGGTGCGCCATGATCACCTGTCACATCCTGGGTACCTACGCCCTCTTCATCTGCATATTTAGACCTGCAGTTGTATGAGTCCACAGATTGCAATGGACAAACGGCGGCCCTCGTGCTGGGCGGGTGTGGTGTTGACACTTGGTGGTGGTGGTGATGTAAGAACGGCTGGAGTGTCTCGCCAGCTCACTCACCGCCGGCTCACCCACCGCCGGATCACCCACCGCCGGATCATCCACCGCTGGATCATCCACCGCCGGATCACCCACCGCCGGATCACCCACCGCCGGATCACCCACCGCCGGATCATCCACCGCTGGATCATCCACCGCCGGATCATCCACCGCTGGATCATCCACCGCCGGATCACCCACCGCTGGATCATCCACCGCCGGATCACCCACCGCCGGATCACCCACCGCCGGATCACCCACCGCCGGCTCACCCACCGCCGGATCACCCACCGCCGGATCACCCACCACCGGCTCACCCACCGCCGGATCATCCACCGCCGGATCATCCACCGCTGGATCATCCACCGCCGGATCACCCACCGCCGGCTCACCCACCGCTGGATCACCCACCGCCGGATCACCCACCGCCGGCTCACCCACCGCTGGATCACCCACCGCCGGATCACCCACCGCCGGATCACCCACCGCTGGATCACCCACCGCCGGATCACCCACCGCCGGATCACCCACCGCCGGATCACCCACCGCCGGCTCACCCACCGCCGGATCACCCACCGCCGGATCACCCACCGCCAGCTCACCCACCGCCGGATCACCCACCGCCAGCTCACCCACCGCCGGATCACCCACCGCCAGCTCACCCACCGCCGGATCACCCACCGCCGGATCACCCACCGCCGGATCACCCACCGCCGGATCACCCACCGCCGGCTCACCCACCGCCGGATCACCCACCGCCGGATCACCCACCGCCGGATCACCCACCGCCGGATCACCCACCGCCGGATCACCCACCGCCGGATCACCCACCGCCAGCTCACCCACCGCCGGATCACCCACCGCCAGCTCACCCACCGCCGGATCACCCACCGCCGGATCACCCACCGCCGGATCACCCACCGCCGGATCACCCACCACCGGCTCGCCCACCACCAGATCACCACCACCTTCTACACTGTACCGACGACAAGCATAGCAGACAAGATCTCCACAGACAGTTAATAAGGGAGTGGACGCCCACAGACAAGAGCGCCACCCACTTAATCCCCTTCCTTATGTCTATGTGATGGACCCCTGAACCATCTTTTCTCTTCCCCGTTTCCAAATTAGGATTTGGACAATTTTTTTCGCAACTTATACGTTATGATAGAAGGGAGATACAATTAAGTAGTAATGAAGTAAACGCTGGATGGATAAAATGTCCACCCCAAAAAAGTGGAGCATCGAGCCAGCACACACACACACACACACACACACACACACACACACACACACACACACACACACACACACTCTCTCTCTCTCTCTCTCTCTCTCTCTCTCTCTCTCTCTCTCTCTATCTATCTATCTATCTATCTCTAAAAACTAACCTTAACATTGGGAAGATGTCGTTGCAAGCATGTTTTGAGGGTAAACTTTCTTTTTTGTCATGTGTCTCTCTCTCTCTCTCTCTCTCTCTATTCTCTCTGTATGTTAATTAGATGAGGGGATACCTATCTATCTAAATATAAAAAATATATAACATTGAGAGAGAGAGAGAGAGAGAGAGAGAGAGAGAGAGAGAGAGAGAGAGAGAGAGAGAGAGAGAGAGAGAGAGAGAGAGAGAGAGAGAGAGAGAGAGAGAGAGAGAGAGAGAGAGAGAGAGAGAGAGAGAGAGAGAGAGAGAGTCGTTAGGTTAGCAGGTATTTATTCTGACATTCACTAGACAAAAATACACATAAAGAATACAAAGTAAGTCATTGTCCCACCACGCCGCGGCAAACATCACCGCCCCGCCAAGCACCCGCCACCCGATGCGCCGCCGAGATAAGCGGCGTGGGCAGGTGAGCCCTCAGCCACTGCGGGTAAAACTGACCGTAATTAAGAATGAGCATCCACCTGATTCTCCTCGTGGACAGTTATACCTCGAGCCTCAAATATTTGCACACAAACTCTGCCCCGACCCAGCAGGAGGCCACTCAGCACCGGGAACTTGGCCCGTTGTATCTCTCAATTAATAAGAGGTAAATTATTTCCTCCCCTACTCCTTACCTGCACGTAACACTAAGGTTTTCTAATGGTTGTTTCGTCTAACCCTACATCCCAGCCATACCTCAAACCCTCAATTAGTAGGTAGAGTATGCGCTTTCTTTCAGCATTACTCAACCTCCACGTACTTCTATGACTCTATTATGGTCCGTAAGTCTAAAGCTTACATCCCCACCACGCCCAGACGCTGACCTCCTTCCCATAACCTAGTCCATCAGTTTGTCTCTTGAGAGGAACCCTTTCCCTCTAGACAGGCTTAGTCGTTCTCCTCCTTTCATATGAACTTGTAAACATGCCTATAAAAACCTGATTAGCCCATTACCGCGGCCAACGCAGCGCCTAATGGACTGGCTCCTATTCTGTGCTCGTCGTCAATTTTTTTCCGCCTCTCTGAAGGACTTTACTCCCGCGGACAGTTATGGACGTTTTTTGTGCCGTTACGGCTCACCTCGACAAGGCGGATAAATCTACTACCTATTCACGCCCGAAGGCTATGGGAGGCGGAGGTGCGTCCATGGCGGCTCTCTCCCCTACCCCTTCTTTCTCTTTTTTTCTTCTCTTCTCTCCATTGTCTCTCTCTTCTCTGCTCTCTCTCTCTCTCTCTCTCTCTCTCTCTCTCTCTCTCTCTCTCTCTCTCTCTAAAAGCGGCCATGCAAATGACTATTGGCCTGAGATTTCCATGCGCCCTTGTTGTTAGAGAAAACGACGCCCTGGCTGCCCTCTCTGCCATCCTTCTGTTTTAACTATGACATCAGCAGGAATATTTGTTACGATTGGCAGGAAGTTCAACACCTCGCACACCAGGGACGCCGCCCTCGTGTGGCCTCCATTATGCCCCGAGTGCTTTCTTGATCCCGAAAGAGAAAAATGAGAAAAGGCGACCGACGGACTTGCGTGAGACTGCTGGTCATTACCTTTATTGTTCCCTGGAATGAGCGGGTCAGCGTAAATATTGTATTTTCTTCCTGCATTTAAGTGAAGGACGATGTTAAAGATTTCTTATCACTTATGTCTATTTTCAAATATGCACACACACACACACACACACACACACACACACACACACACACACACACACACACACACACACACACACACACACACAAACACACACACGAACATATTACACGAACATGTACAAATACATACTAACGCATTTTTTTCGAATTCCTGTTATACAAAAAATAGATTTCGAATATGAACATTACCGCGAGAGTTTGGTGTCATTTAGAATCCGAGATATGTGGAATAAGACTTTTTGGTGAATGTTGTCCCCGCTCCCCCAGCGGGAGGCCTAGCCGGCGCTGGAAAGCCCCGGCGCTCGCTCCGTCAGGGGCATTGTGGGAGGTGTGTGGGGCATTAAGTGCCCTAAAGAGAACACGTCCAGCATCTCTCTTCTCAACCATTTAATTTTAATGGTCTTCATTTGTTCCACTGCCTGGCCCGTTCGGGTGCTTGGGGAGTGTACGTGACTCCTGTCGCTAGCACTTCAGTGCCCGAGGATGTCTAAATTCTGAATTGTCGTTTATTTTCTCAGCTTTTGGAAAGCAAACACGATTAGAATTGTTGCACTGAAAGTATTTTGATAATCAGTACAGTACATGTGTGGAAAGGTGACGCAATAGGCAACAGGTCTGTAACATTACAGCATTTTCTCTATCAAAGCAGCCACAGAAATAACGAAAACGAAAGTAACAGCAGAAACAGCAGCAGCAGCAGCATCAGTACTAATAGTAAAAAATAATTTTGTTCTTGGTATTGTTGTTGTTGTTGTTATTCTTGTTTCTTTAAGCGACATTAAAAGGAAAAATTGTTCCAGTGGTAGCAAATTTCTCTCTCTCTCTCTCTCTCTCTCTCTCTCTCTCTCTCTCTCTCTCTCTCTCTCTCTCTCTCTCTCTCTCTCTCTCTCTCTCTCTCTCTCTCTCTCTCTCTCTCTCTCTCTCTCTCTCTCTCTCTCTCTCTCTCTCTCTCTCTCTCTTCACCCCTCCCCGGGCATAATGACAGGGAGGCGGGCAGCACGGCGCGTCCACGCCATCCATCACCTGCCAATCAGTTCTCGGTCCCAGTACATCATCGTTACCTGCCGCCGCCGCCCACTAACCACCCACCGCCGCCCACCGCCGCCTGGCCCAGATAGAGAGGTTCAGGCCGTCATACTCACTCAAGGACCCGATTTTAGTGACAGGGTGCTATGCGATGCTTGGTATCCGCTGGGTTTGAATAAAAAGGATATTGGAGGATACTGGTTGATGCCTTGAGTGATTTTTAGACACCAGAAGATAAAATGAGGTAGTTTGTAGAAGGAATACACTTTTTACTCTTTTTTTCTGCGTGTCAGCCCGGTGCGTGGCCTTCCCCGGAAAGTGAGGGTCGAGTCGTAAGTCATTCCCGGGAACCATTCATCACGCGGCCCCACTCTTGCAGGGGGACCATCGCTCTTTGCCTTGACTCATTTTTTTTTACTTTCCTATGCCAAATATTTCTAAATTGGACCTTAAAATCGACACAGATTCCGCATCTTGCCATCTTCAAGTGAGATGTAACTTTCAGGATAATACTTTTGTCACAACCCAGTAACTCCAAATCGGTTCCCTCGGCACAGCGGCCAACACCCGACACGCCGCTCCCTGCTCTGCTTCCCGTCCCCGTCGCCTTGGCCCCGCCCCCAGCACTCGGCCACCAGCAATACCTATAATTACATTTCACTTTCTAACACGTTTTTTATCTTCTTGGCATCACTCTCCCCGCATGTAACGTCTGATTTATCACTCTTTCTCCCATTTCCCCTCCCCCGCCGCCCTCTCATCCTCTTCCGTCCTCACACTCGGGAAAAAATGAAAACAATAACTTACCAAACGCGTTGTGAGTGCCGCCCTGTAACTTCGAGATAAGTGAGCCGGTGGCGGAATTTGAACGCTCTGAAAAAGTGATCCAAACCTCTGTTGTTCTTAGAGATAACCTGACACAAATACCTGCCGCAAGAAATTATAAATAAGTCAAGAGGTTTCCAAATGCCATCATTATCTATTTTTCGTCAATTTTCTTCTTATTTTTTTTTATACGAGGTTAGGTGTTCGATGACCGTCCTCTAACTGCCTCTATCAAGAGTTTCCTCATAGGTAACATAAGAGCGGCAAGGTCCTAATCCATATTATTTTCTTCCAATATCTAAGGTCTGCTTGGTGACCCGAGACTCGATCTAGTGTCTAACTCTCATCTCTTGTCATCACATGTCCCAACCATCTAAGATTTATGGTCCCGAGAACTCAGTACATTTCCTTGACTTTCTCCTAACTGATACAGCATACTGAACTACGGTTTCCTTGGGTGATGATCGGCATGAATGAGTGCGGGGTCCGACAGAGAGAAATACGGAGTGCAGAATGCGTCACCAAGGACGACCAACAGGCACCTGGGCGTGCTGCAGGGAAACTCCTGATGCTGCTGTATGGCATCTTAACATGTTCATATTGTAGAGCACCTAAAAAGGCAAGTATGTCAATCAATCTCTCTCTCTCTCTCTCTCTCTCTCTCTCTCTCTCTCTCTCTCTCTCTCTCTCTCTCTCTCTCTCTCTCTCTCTCTCTCTCTCTCTCTCTCTCTCTCTCTCTCTCTCTCTCTCTCTCTCTCTCTCTCTCTCTCTCTCTCTCTCTCTTAACGCAGCATCAAACTCGCCAATCTCTTTATAGCTCACAATTGTGTAGTCATAAGAACAATAAACATGTACTTTTTTTTCCCAGTATCTCACCTTTCCCCTCTCATTAGCGTTGCCCAGGTGCGTGCGGACTCTTGCCGTCCGTGCATGACTGAGCGCGCATGCATGAAGAGCCAGCATGGGGGCCTTTGCCTTAATGCGCATGCGTGCTACGTGTTAATGCAGACAACACAGAGAGCCGCTGCCCGGTTAAGTTGTGCTCTAATTGGGTGTGTGCATGGCTGGGTAATGGTGGGGGGGAGGGGGGGGGAGGGTTAGGTGTGGGTGTGTTTGAAAATATTATATATCCTTGACTGGACGGTATATTTTCTGTCGTTTAAATTTTTCATCTTTTCCTCTTTAGAAAAGACCAAAAATTTCAAAACCGTTACCCACTCTTTAATGTTGTAGAACTGCAACCCATTCACAGAGATGTTAGTCTTACATTGATATAAAAATGAGTTCTTAGCATATTACATTTCTAACAAACGTACATTCTATGATCATTCACATATTCTGATTTTGTCTGAAAATAGAACTCCTTTCATTAATGTTTAATCAGTATAAGGATGAATATCGATATCGTATATCACGTGTGTCGTCATAGTGAAGGTAAGCTGTACTATTCAGTAAATATTTAGAAAGATATCGAGGAGTTACTCCTCTGTTAGCCAGAAGTAGTGAGGCACCTGTACTTATTCCTGCAGACTTTACTCTGATATTCTCAGTTAATCAAACTAGGTCAAGATTTTCCTGAAATGCTAATGATGTATTAGTCCTTTGTACAGCACAATATACAACCCTAGCGGTATATAGTACGAATAGGTTGCACAAGCTAAAACAAAAAGTCACGCCAGTCCTGATAAAATGAATTCGAACTGTCATAAGAATTGCTTATAGATTTTGCATCCTCTTATTATTACTTATGACGATAATATGTTATTTTGTGGTATTTCTAAATCTGTGATAGATAACATACTCTTGACAACGCTTTCACATTGTCAAGAAATATAATTACACAAAATATTCCAAAGACAACACATCAACAGCAATATTGATCTTTATTTTTCTAAATGGCCACCATTCATCAGTTTGTTAGTTGTATCTGATCTGATTTGGATGGGGATGCCTGAAGCAGGAAACCAAGTCTGGTCTGTGGTCTGGGATGGACCACCTCCCAAATCTTTTAGCACTTTAAGCCCTCGTGCTCTGATCTTAAAGCACTAAGTCAGTTAGTCATTTATTATCATTTATTTATCATCATTCAATCGTTTTTTACCCGAATATTCGAAAAACTAAATACTTTTCAGCTATGCATCTAAATGTTTACAGGTGTACTTGGTGACTATGTCATTCCGTTTCGAAATATTGTGGTAGCAGGTAAACAGACAAACAAATAGATAAGTAAACAGATGAAGAACCACGAAAGCTTTATCATTATCCTCACTAGGCGGAGGCGAGCCATAAAAATACTTCAGCATATATCAAAAAACCTTTATCAATAACTGTCTAATACAAGGTCGCCTCACTTCGACCTCATTATTGTGTCAACTCTGTATGATTTACGGGTTCTTTTACCGCTTAGTAATTTCATTAACTGATGAGCATGATATACGTTATGCCACAATCGCTCTTGCCCATGAGAGCGAGTCGAGGCGGTGGAGCTGGCATTACAGTGACCAACCAACAAGCAAGTGATCTAAGCCATTGTGTCACTGTGCCCGTGAGTGAGTTACGAGCTGCCACAGACCACAACGAGAGGAGTCATAATCGCTGGCCTGGCTGCGTATCATCTGTAATGAGCATCGTATCAGACTCGAATAGAATGTAGTCTGGAGTGACAAGTGAGAGTTATCAAAACCATTTATCTCAGCAGTGAAAGACCTCGCGGGATGAGCAAGGTATCTAACACACACACACACACACACACACACACACACACACACACACACACACACACACGCACGCGCACAAACACACACACACACACACACACACACACACACACACACACACACACACACACACACACACACACACACACACACACACACACACACACACACACACACACACACACACACACACACACACACACACACACACACACACACACACAGACAGACAGACAGAGAGAGAGAGAGAGAGAGAGAGAGAGAGAGAGAGAGAGAGAGAGAGAGAGAGAGAGAGAAATGATTCACATCTGGTCTACAAAAGAGGTCGAGAAGGGACTGTGTAAGCAACATGATGAACAATAAAAGGCGGGACAAATTCTAACAGGCCGATTCAGTGCCCAAACGAACAAAATTCTTCGGTGCTTTTCGACTTAATTTCTAGCCTGCAGTTTTTATTTCAAATGCAGGTTCACTTAATTTATTTATTCAATTATTAAATTTTGGTGTATAATAGATAACAAGAAAAAATATTACCAAGACTGAGGTGTTCAGAACATTTTGACGTGTAGGAATGGCTTGGTGATTTGATGGACATAAAAAAGGTAATGAACAAGTTAACATGTAAAATTAAAAGCCAAGAGTTCATTGATGCCCTAACGGAGTTTATATGAAGTAAATATTAATAAAAGGGATAAAACATGATAAGAGAAAGTGTAAAATAATAAGGACTTGGGTAAATAAATGAGAAAGTTAATTAATGATTAATATAAACATATAAGCAGTCAAGACATAATTAAATATATTCGTAGAGAATTTATTATATATTGAATGTATAAATATGGAGTATGCATCTCACGTGTGGGGGGCCTCCACTCACACAGCTCTCCTGGACAAAGTGGAGTCTAAGGCTCTTCGTCTCATCAGCTCTCCTCTTCTTACTGATAGTCTTCTACCTTTTAAATTCCGCCGCCATGTTGTCTCTCTTTCTATCTTCTATAGATATTTTCACGCTGACTGCTCTTCTGAACTTGCTAACTGCATGCCTTCCCCCCTCCGGCGGCCCCGCTGCACTCGACTGTCCACTCTAGCTCATCTCTATACTGTCCAAACCCCTTATGCAAGAGTTAACCACCATCTTCACTCTTTCATCCCTTACACTGGTAAACTCTGGAAGGGCCTTCCTTCGTCTGTATTTCCTCCTGCCTATAACTTGACCTCCTTCAAGAAGAGTGTATCAAGACACCTCTCCACCCGAAATTGACCTCTCTTTTGGCCACTCTTTACTTTTGTCTGTTGTGGGAGCGGCAAGTAGCGGGCTTTTTTTCCCTACACTTTTTGTTGCCCTTGAGCCGACTCTTTTGTTGTAAAAAAAAAAAATTATAGGGTACCACTTATTTATTTATTCATTAACTTGACAATATTCCATTTGAGTCGCGAAAGTTCATTTTCGTTTATACATGATTTTCCTTTTATATGCACTTTTTTATACTATATAAATATTTTAGATACAATTCTTACTTGCAATTATATGTTATTCCATTAACCATAATTCTTTCATTTATAGGTCCTTTCTTTATTTTGAAATTCTTTCTAGCAAATGTAACTTTTCCTTAAATGTTATCCCATTTTGGTATGGCCACTCCTTCCCAGCCTCGCCCCGCCCCGCCCTGTTCTGTCTTTGGCTTCGTTCTTTGGAGGATGATGATGTTATGGCTTTGTCTTCCTTGGGTGGAATGTGAGGATGCTATGGCTTTGTTTTCTTAAGTTTGTTATTAACCAAAATCTGCGAAAACAAACGCATATAAGGTCACACCCATCATGTTTCCTGAACAGCTAAATTTTCCTTTTACTCGGTTGTTAATGGAACGGGAGGAAGCAACTATAGACAATGTGTAAATGGGACGCAACAGGTTGAAAAAAATGGTAATGGCAAGAACCAGGTGCCTTGTACTTAGGTTCCATTTTTCGAGACCGCTCCGGCTGCTTCATGTGCTCTCACGCAAGCTTGGATCATTAACCCAGGCGCATGTAAGCCATTACGAGGCGAACACTGAGAGGGAAAAATCATGAACTGTCAAATCAACAAGGGAGGAGGGAGAAAAAAAGGTAGGAGGAGAGAAAGGGTCTCAGGAATGGGATGGGATGGAATGGTGGGAAGAACATCAATGACGTATGACTTGTACAATCCACCCACCGAGCGAGGGTCATAATAAAAAATAAAAAATATAACGAAGAGAATTGATGGACTTGTGCGGCTTTGCAAATGATTTACTGGCTACTCTACAAACCCAGCAGGATGGTAAAAGGATCCCAAACCTTTCAGCTAAATCATGGACGCCTCTCTTTCCATTGATGTTGAACGACTTAATAGAAGAAAAAGAGTATTTCACCTTTA
Source organism: Eriocheir sinensis (assembly GCF_024679095.1). Lineage (NCBI taxonomy): Eukaryota > Metazoa > Arthropoda > Malacostraca > Decapoda > Varunidae > Eriocheir > Eriocheir sinensis. The sequence goes on along the minus strand of NC_066534.1, from coordinate 8,341,052 downwards.
TTCTCACTCCAAAAAGATAAAAATAAGCCAAAAATGGGTAATAAAAAAATATACTCCTGGATGGAAAGAGCCAGAAAAATGCAGCCATCGAAAATCAACCTCACCTAACGAAAAGAACTGATGCATTTCGCCTCCCTCGTGTTACTGATTTCCTTAAAAAAAGTGTCACCTTCTCAGTACAAGCAGGCAGCAATTGGCCGCCTATTTTGCGTATCAGCTGTCCAAAGAAAAGTGACGCACTGCACAAGGCTGCCTCCAAAAGATGCTGCGTGTCTCTAAACGGAGGTAACATTAATTATTCAGTTCATTTTCTTCCCAATTTTAATGATATCCCTAATTATGCTAATGATGATAATAATAATAATAATAATAATAATAATAATAATAATAATAATAATAATAATAATAATAATAATAATAATAATAATAATAATAATAATAATAATAATAGTAATAATAATAATAATAATAATAGCTAGACATTGGACACTCTAACGAGTGCAAACCGCCCACTGCCAACACACTCTGGTCGGAGTGCTCAAAATGTGAAAATATGCATTTTTTACCTCGGTGTCCTTGACCTTTGACCTTGAAAATCGAACTCGTCCGGTGGGGGCTGTAGTAGTCCACCTATGAAGTTTCATCATCCTATCTGTAATGGTTCAAAAGTTATCGCGTAACAGACAAAAAACAACAAAAAACAAACCAATTTACACAGCTGAAAACAATACCTTCCGCAAAATTATTTTGCGGGCGGTAATAATAATCATAATAATCATAATAATCATAATAATAATAATAATAATAATAATAATAATAATAATAATAATAATAATAATAATAATAATAATAATAATGATAATGATAATGATAATAATAATCATAATAATAATAATAATAATAATAATAATAATAATAATAATAATAATAATAATAATAATAATAATAACAATAAAAATAATAATAAAAAGAAGAAGAAGAAGAAGGTCACATATAGGTTGAAACAGGTTGCCGTGCCTCTACCTTTGTGTCCCCGTGTGGCGTGGTGGGCACACACGCTGGCGTGAGGTTTAATGACCTGTCCGGGATATCAAGCATTTTGCCTTATTTATTATTCAATGATATTCTTCTTCTTCTTCTTCTTCTTCTTCTTCTTCTTCTTCTTCTTCTTCTTCTTCTTCTTCTTCTTCTTCTTCTTCTTCTTCTTCTTCTTCTTCTTCTTCTTCTTCTTCTTCTTCTTCTTCTTCTTCTTCTTCTTCTTCTTCTTCTTCTTCTTCTTCTTCTTCTTCTTCTTCTTCTTCTTCTTCTTCTTCTTCTTCTTCTTCTTCTTCTTCTTCTTCTTCTTCTTCTTCTTCTTCTTCTTCTTCTTCTTCTTCTTCTTCTTCTTCTTCTTCTTCTTCTTCTTCTTCTTCTTCTTCTTCTTCTTCTTCTTCTTCTTCTTCTTCTTCTTCTTCTTCTTCTTCTTCTTATTATTATTATTATTATTATTATTATTATTATTATTATTATTATTATTATTATTTTTCTTCTTTTTCTTCTTTTTCTTCTTTTTCTTCTTTTTCTTCTTTTTCTTCTTCTTCTTCTTCTTCTTTTCTTATTATTATTATTATTATTATTATTATTATTATTATTATTATTATTATTATTATTATTATTATTATTATTATTATTATTATTATTATTATTATTATCAACTTCATCATCAATGTATTTCTTGTTCTTTCTTTGTTAGAATATGAAAAAAAAGTCTCCCCGAGCTAGGCCGCTAAGACAATGTGGCTCTGCTAGGATTACAAGAGAGCGTTGGCTCCCACCAAGAAAAAATCAATACTGATGAACCCCTTCCGCCATATATCTGATTCCTCGAGTCGTCTGGCTGGTGCTTTGATATTCTTAGGCCGCTCCGTCTTCCCTTCTTCGTCAGCAGCGATACGTTCTGTAGCTACTAATGCCGTCCTTTCTCTCCCCCTACCTTCTGCTGGTTTCCTTGTCTCCCACTCTGCCGTTCCCACACTCCTTCTGCCACTCACTTCCACGTGCCCCTCCCTTTCTCTTCCTTTCACTCTCCCAGCTTATGTATTGCCAACCATCCACGCCTACACTCTGTGTGTGTGTGTGTGTGTGTGAAGGGGGAGGTGTAACATTTCCACACAACGATAGATAAATACATTTCTGGAAGTAAAACTTCCCTTCCACTCAAGTCATGAATCATCCCGGCACGAGGAATCACCCAGAAAAGTAGACACTGAACAGGTTGAACGCTTCGTCACATCCGCCTTAAAAATTAACGATGAAAAGTGAAAAAAAGGAGATCGACGGAAGAAAATAGGCGAATTTTAAAATGACGGAAGACGATGACAACACACTTAAGATGGAGTCGAGTCAATTGTGTGAAAGGGCAGGGAAGACGTGAATATGTGTCCATATAGGTATTTGACCGGAGGAGAGCAGTGCCATTACAGACGGGCGTGGCGAAGACTGCGAGGAGCGAGGGAGAAAAATACGAGTAAGTCGTTACCTGCCAGATGAAGGGGGATCTTTCAGACGCTGTAGGACGTCTTTAAATTTTCGAGGTGATCATTATTTAATAAGAACATAAGAACGTAAGGAGTCTGCAAGAGGCCGGTTGGCCTATACAAGGCAGCTCCTGTACACTCAACCCCACCTTACCTCACCATCCATGGCTTTATCTAACCTCTTCTTGAATGTCTCTATGGTATTGGCACACACAACATGGCTCCCAAGCCTGTTCCATTCATCTACCATTCTATTGGTGAACCAATTCTTGCCTATGTCTTTGTTGAATCTGAATTTGTCTAACTTATAACCATTGCTACGCGTCCTATCTGTCTCTTTTACTATCAAAATCTTATTGACATCCCCTTTATTAAAGCCCTTCATCCATTAATAGACTTCGATCAAGTCTCCTCGCAACCTTCACCTTTCTAGAGAGTGTAGATTTACATGCTTCAGCCAGTCTTCATAAGGCAAGTTTCTCACCCCCTGAATCATCTTTGTCATCCTCCTCTGTACAGATTCTAACATCTTGATATCCATTCTATAGTAGGGGGACCAGAACTGAACTGCATAATCGAGATGAGGTCTAACTAGTGCTAAGTAAAGTTTGAGGATGACTTCAGCGCTCCTATTGCTTACGCTCCTTGAGATGAAACCTTTCCACTTCTAATCTTCTATCTGATCGCCAGTATGGATTCCGCAAGGGGCGTTCTACTGGCGATCTTCTTGCTCTCTTAACTTACTCTTGGTCATCCTCTCTTAGCCGTTTCGGTGAAACTTTCTCTGTTGCGCTAGACATATCGAAAGCCTTCGATAGAGTCTGGTACAACTCTTTGCTTTCTAAACTGCCCTCTTTCGGATTCTATCCCTCTCTCTGTTCCTTTATCTCCAGTTTCCTTTCCGGTCGTTCTATCTCTGCGGTGGTAGACGGTCACTGCTCTTCCCCTAAACCTATCAACAGTGGCGTCCCACAGGGCTATGTCCTATCACCCACTCTCTTCCTGTTATTCATCAATGATCTTCTTTCCATAACAAACTGTCCTGTCCACTCGTACGCCGACGACTCCACTCTGCATTATTCAACTTCTTTCAATAGAAGACCATCACAACAGGAAGCACACAACTCCAGACTGGAGGCTGCAGAACGCTTAACCTCAGACCTTGCTATCATTTCCGATTGGGGCAGAAGGAACCTTGTGTTCTTCAATGCCTCAAAAACTCAATTTCTCCATCTATCAACTCGACACAATCTTCCAAACACCTATCCCCTATTCTTCGACAACACTCAGCTGTCACCTTCTTCAACACTAGACGTCCTCGGTCTATCCTTAACTCAAAATCTCAGCTGGAAACTTCATATCTCCTCTCTCGCTAAATCAGCTTCCTCGAGGTTGGGCGTTCTGTATCGTCTCCGCCAGTTCTTCTCCCCCGCGCAGTTGTTATCCATATACAGGGGCCTTGTCCGCCCTCGTATGGAGTATGCATCTCACGTGTGGGGGGGCTCCGTCCACACAGCTCTTCTGGACAGAGTGGAGGCTAAGGCTCTTCGTCTCATCAGCTCTCCTCCTCCTACTGATAGTCTTCTACCTCTTAAATTCCGCCGCGATATTGCCTCTCTTTCTATCTTCTATTGATATTTCCACGCTGACTGCTCTTCTGAACTTGCTAACTGCATGCCTCCCCCCATCCCTCGGCCCCGCTGCACACGACTTTCTACTCATGCTCATCCCTGTACTGTCCAAACCCCTTATGCAAGAGTTAACCAGCATCTTCACTCTTTCATCCCTCACGCTGGTAAACTCTGGAACAATCTTCCTTCATCTGTATTTCCTCCTGCCTACGACTTGAACTCTTTCAAGAGGAGGGTATCAGGACACCTCTCCTCCCGAATTTGACCTTGCTTTTGGCCACCTCTTCTGATTCTTTTATGGGAGCAGCGATTAGCGGGCTTTTTTTTATTATTGTTTTTTTTTTTTGTGCCCTTGAGCTGCCTCCTTTGTTGTAAAAAAAAGAAAAAGAAAAAAAGGTACTCTGTTTGCCCGATTTTTAGCACTGAATGCATTGAGCCCTAGGACGGAGGTCAGCGCTCACTAGGACTCCTAAGTCTCTCTCACGCCCAGACCTACTTAGAGGAGTGCCATTTAAGGAGTAATTGTGCGAGGGGTTATTCCTACCTACACTCAGAATGCTACACTTCCCGACATTGAATACCATCTGCCATTTCCCCGCCCAATCATATAGTCTGTCAAGCTCATCCTGGAGAACGGTAGCGTCCCTGTCTGACTGGATTACTCTACCGATCTTGGTATCATCTGCGAACTTGCTGACATCACTACTAATTCCTGTGTCCAAGTCATTGATGTAAATAATAAAAAGCAGAGGACCCAGCACCGACCCTTGTGGGACGCCACTCGTAACACTGCCCCATTCAGAATTTTTACCATTGATTTGCGCTCTCTGCTTCCTACCACTAAGCCACGCCCTGATCCAGTTCAAAACTTTCCCATCTATGATAAGGCTAAATATTTTTTCGAGTTCCGTTAAGCATATCTATCTTAACTGTGTGATATTCTGGTATATGCGTCAATACTCGCTGATCTCTATCGCAGCCTTTAGCACGCATTAAGTTCGGGACGCACGGCACAAAAATAGCCATGTGGAGATATTTCAAGTATTATTTAATAATCTGAGCACGCACGCCGCTTCCAAATTAAGAAGGTTCTGACTTGGCATCCAAAAGCTAATTTTTGATGGCAAATGCTCGTTTCACGGCTGAAAAATCCTCTGGTATGTGGGAGAAAAGCGATACAAAGAACTACTTTACTAAAATTGCGATGCGAGGCGGCCAAGATGGCCGTGTTGCTGCTCCGTCAACAAATATTGGCCAGACCAGGCGGGCCACGAGGGTGCGAGGAGAATTTCTTTCAAACACAACTCACACAAGACCCTTTTACCTCAGCCCTTCCCTTGATTAGACGCCAACAGGTGTTCCCTACGGGACGAGCACCTGGGGAATGGGCACAGCAGCCATGCACCAACGCGAACAAGGGGTATTTTTGTCCAACGGATGCTTTTTTTCTTTTTTCTCGGGTGGCAAAACATGACGAAGAAAAATGAAAGGAACGTGGAAAGGGCGGGAAACAAACAGATAAGAGAAAAAGCATGTCACGTTTTTACATAACTTCAAGAACATGAAGGATCCTTGTCTGCGTCTCCTGCACCCCGCCACGCCCGTGTCTGGCGGTGTGTGTTTCACTCTGTCGTGATCACCCCGGCTCGCCTAGGGCCAGCGATAGCCGAGTTCCACTGGTTCGGTGAGCAGTGAAATTATGTTCTGGGCTTGGTGATCAATGTTCTTGGTCGCCTCGCTCGTCACATCCTCTCTAATCTCGCGCCAACGGAAGAAAACACATCAATTATACTTCCATATAACCCCCAGGTATCGCGGCATCAACAGACAGATTTCAGAGTTACACATTATTTATAAGTTTATTGACAGATGTCTTTAATACACTGACACACGATATGAAAACATGACAGCCAATCTGGAGTAAGCTTTGTCTCCCAAACTATGCGGGCTCACCGCCGGCCGATGAACTGATCTCATTAGCATGGAATTTGTGCGGCCTCGTACTTGCGTCTGAAGAGCAATCACCTTTTACAAATTGATTCATATTCAGTGGGCGGGAAGTAAAAATAGAATAAAATGAACCAAAAAAAGAAAAGTGAAATAGCAGATGTTTAAAAAAAATTACAAAACTTAATTGAAGGTTTTAAAAAGGTTCCGTATCCGACAAATTGTTAGAAGTAAAAAATTAAAAAAATAGAGAAGAGAAAAGCAGGAGGATGAGGAGGAAGAGGAGGAGGAGGAAGAGGAGGAGGAAGGGAGGAGGAGGAGAACAGCTACATGTCCTGCCTCGTCAGTGCCCGAGGCCGCGCATGCTTGTGAAGGTATGAGCGAGGCATGTAAATCACTCCCTCAGAAACTTGGGTTCTTCCGGAAAAATTCTTGATGCGCAGGAATTCAGCGCGGGAGGCATTCCAGGAACGAGGCGACGTATTGTTCCTCGGCGAGCAGCAGCAGCGGGAGGGGAAGGTGCGGCCACTCTGGCGGGGATTTGTCAGTCTTGGCTTTGGCTTTGGCTTTGTCTGTCTGTCTGTCTGACTGTCTGTCTGGATGGATGGATGGATGGATGAATGAATAAATGAATGAATGATTGAATGAATGAATGAATGAATGAATGGTTGGATGGAGTGATGAATGAACTGATAAAAGGATGGATGGATAACTGCAGATGGATGACAGCAGGTGGCTGGCTGATAAGCTGACTGGATGGATGGATGGATGGCAGACTGGCTGTATGAATGGATTGATGAAAGGATGGATGGTGACCGGCTGGCTGCCTGATTGAATAAATGACTGACCGAGTGGTTGACTGACTGATGGACTCTCTGGCTGGTTGGCTAGGTGAGTGGGTGGCTGGAAGAGTGGCTGACTGGATGGTTAGTTAGCTGGCTGACTGGCTGGTTGCCGAATGGAATATCTGAGTGGTTGGGTGGCTAACTGGCTGATCGGCTAGTTGACTGATTGACTGGGTAGCTGACTGGCTGATCGGCTAGTTGACTGATTGACTGGGTGGCTGACTGGCTGATCGGCTAGTTGACTGATTGACTGGGTGGCTAACTGGCTGATTGACTAGTTGACTGATTGACTGGGTGGCTGACTGGCTGATCGGCTAGTTGACTGATTGACTGGGTGGGTGATGGCTGGCTGGCTGATGGAATGCCTGAGTGGCTGGGTGGCTAACTGGCTGATTGGCTAGTTGACTGCTTGACTTGGTGGCTGGCTGGCGGTCACTCATAAGCAGGAATGGAGATATTCAATTTCACCAGCAGCTTGTTTTCCTTCATGTTTGAGGAGGATAAGGATGATGATTAAGATTAGTGTCTTCAGCCATGGCCGCGACGCTGTGGTATCGCCCGGAGAGCCTCACTTTATAATTATCGAGCCTCCGACGCCGGCCTGCAGAGTCGTGTCGGCCAGTCATCGCTGCGGGAGGGAGCAACATTCCGTCTCAAAGCCGCAAGACTTTTATAGGTTTATCTAATTTTGTTGTTGGGAAAAGGAGGAGGAGGAGAAGGAGGAGGAGGAGGAGGAGGACCATCAGTTTTTTTTTTTTTTTTACTTATCGGCTATGACCAAGAAGACGCATCGTTTTTAATTAACATTTTCCTTTCAGCTTCTCTATGCTTCCCTTTCATCACCAAACTTCCACAACCTTTTCTTTTATCTTTATATACATATTTTGTTTTTCTTCCTAGCTTCAGTCCAGTCAATAATACGTAACTCTATTCTCGCGGCCTCAATCTGTTCCTTTCAATCCCGCGCAGAGTTCGCCCACACGTTCGGATGGGCAGGCGTGCGAGGGATTGCCAGGAATGCGTTTATCGACGCTTTGTTGGTGCTACGATAAGGTTTACATTACCGTAATGGATGGCGATTTTCTAGTACGCGAGGGAACGATAATCCTCCTCCTTATGGTGCACGTGTTGTGGCAATTGACTCTACTAAAGGTGTGTTCTTAGTAGGCGCGAAAGGTGAGCCTGGTGGAGGTGGAGGAGGGCAGGGGGAGGAACAGGATGCCGCGCCCTCCAGGGTGTGAGCGAGATGCCTCCGACTTATCGTGATGGTCGCTAGATTGTCAGTGTTATATAGGCTGTCAGGGATCTGGAAAGGTTGCCGGCTTGTATAAAACCAATTGTAAATCTGAGAAACGTCGTCAGTGTTTTATGGGCTGTCGTGAAATTCGGAGCAGCCGGTAGGAGTAGAAATAATTAACGAGTGTTGAGGCAAACTGTAAAAAGGACTGGAAAACATACCGGAAGTTAGTTTAGAATATCTGGCACGTATTCAGACTTTTCTTTGGGATTTGCATAAAACTAAGAGGATAGGTTTTGCTGGCGAGCGTAAGAAGATAAATGCTAATAATGAAGGATATTGGAGAGGCTGAAGTGGGTGTTGGAAATGCTGAGTGAGCCTCGAAGCACCTGCCGGGATGTAGGTAAACCTGGCGGGGAGAAGGGAAAGTTGTTTGTTACCCCGGTAGAGAGACCGTCTGCCGTCGAGGCGCGGGTTTTAAGGAAGCCTGGCTGGCCGGCGCGGATAAGAGGACCAGGAGCCGGGGGTCGAGTATCAGGCAGATCTTAAAAGGTTCCCCAGCGCTCACTAATTCATTCAGCTGCGGTGTGATTTGTGTGTGTGTGTGTGTGTGTGTGTGTGTGTGTGTGTGTGTGTGTGTGTGTGTGTGTGTGTGTGTGTGTGTGTGTGTGTGTGTGTGTGTGTGTGTGTGTGTGTGTGTGTGTGTGTCCTCCGACAACTCTGCCCAAAACGGCTTACTTAAGAAAGTGTTATGTGTTGGCTTGTTTGCTAGTCTGAAGAAAGCAAGGCTTAGTAGCGTTTCTCCGGCCTGTTTAATGTAGCCACAACGCTGCACTTTGCGCTGTCTGACCTATATTCGCAGTGCCGAATTTTGACACAAAGCATTCCCGACGCAACGAGGCTCAACAATACAAAAATAAAAATAAATCCTCAGCGGCAAAAGGACAATATAATTAGTTCAAAGGAACGGATGAGCCCGCGATCCTCTCTGTCTTTGCATTAAATCTATTTACTTACTAAAATGAACTCTCCTCTTTTTGGGGGCCGGTATGCAGAAAATATTTACATTTTTACATAATATTCATATTGCCTTTTAACAATTTCACTTCGACTGATGAGTCCTTATAACATCCATAACTTTGTCTATTATGCCTGCGAATTCTACATGCATGATACATGAAGGGTCTTCTAGCGTGAAGATAAGTGTGATGTGGATCAGAAATATTTTTCAGTCTCGGTGAGATTTCTGAAAATATCAATAATCCAACACTTATAGGAAAATAGCTTTTTATACCTTGTGGGCAGCAAAAGATGAAAATCCTTTTACGTACATTTTTGGTGTGTGTGTGCAAGCTTGCGTCAGTAATATGGACTTTATGCAAACAGCACACATAAAGGGAGATCCAAGGTACTGATGTGCAAAGAAAACAACACACACACACACACACACACACACACACACACACACACACACAGAGGAAGAGGGGAGTGATAAATGAATTGTACCCCATTTACTGCATTGCTGATCAAGACAGGCTCACCGTTCCGGGATTATGGTTGGATTTTACTGAGTTCATCAGCTAATCTGGGTGGATTCTCGGAGCTTCCACCCCAAAACTGGAGAGAGTAGGAATTTGATAATGTTTGTACCCCCAGAATCATATCTGAGTAATCTAATCTTTGTCCGGATATTTCTCTACCTTTTTGTTTCTCTCTTCCAGACGACGGTGTCGGAGTGTGGTGCGAGGTGCGGTGCGGGAAGACTGCCAGGTGGTTTACCCTCGATGTTGTTGTTGATGTTTTCAATATGGTTGATGTGGTTTTCGTGAGTTTTCATTTTCGCTATCCAATTTTTTTCTTCAGAGATGCATGTTACAGATATTACTTTTATATATATATATATATATATATATATATATATATATATATATATATATATATATATATATATATATATATATATATATATATATATATATATATATATATATTCCTATGTTCTCTGTCTATGGCAAAAATAAATGAAGAGAAACCATACCTATTGCTTCGAGTGATGTGACAGAGTATTTCGAGTAGATATACTCAAAGCTACAGTATTGTTCTGCGAGAGATTGCGCGACGGAATAAAAGAAAAAAAAGAGTAAAGAAGCAAAGAAAGAAAAAAAACTTTAGGCTGGATAAAAGGTAGTCGTATTAAAGTCTGAAGGGAATAGAAATCAAGGGAAAAAACATGGAGTATTTGAAAACAGAAGTAAATGCATCAAAGGAAAACACGCCAACCAGACACAGAATATCGGGAAATCAAAATGGATAAAACGAAGCGAAGCAGAGAAGCTGTGAAAATGAAAAAAAATTGGTGATAACTCTAAAAATGATAAAATGTGAAAGAAAAAGAAATCGATGTGACAAGATAATGCACCCACAAAAAGAAAACAATAAAAGTTAGCCCAACCAACAGAATAGAAAAGAACTGAACAAAAACTTAAAATAAGGAAAATATGAAACATCGATGAAACTAACTTGACAAATAACAAAGAAAGCAACAACCTCCGTGCATACCAAAGAGGGGGGGGGGGGTGACCCTTAGTTTACGGCAATGAGAGAGAGAGAGAGAGAGAGAGAGAGAGAGAGAACATAAGAACATAAGAACATAAGAACATAAGAACGCAGGAGTCTGCAAGAGGCCGGTAGGCCTGTACGAGGCAGCTCCTTTGACCCTAAGCTCCCGTGTATCTAACCCCACCTAATATCGCTGTCCATGAATTTATCTAGTCTATTTTTGAATGTGACAATTGTATTGGCACTCACCACATGACTGCTAAGCCTATTCCACTCATCCACCACCCTATTAGTAAACCAATTTTTGCCTATGTCCCTGTTGAATCTGAATTTATCCAGTTTAAACCCGTTACTTCGTGTCCTACCCGGTTCTCTTACCAACAAAACCTTATGAGTATCTCCCTTATTAAAGCCCTTCATCCATTTATAAACCTCGATCATGTCTCCACGCACCCTTCGCCTTTCTAGAGAATGCAAGTTTAACTGTTTGAGTCTTTCCTCATATGGCAAGTTTCTCAACCCCTGAATCATCTTAGTCATCCTCCTCTGCACCGATTCTAACATTTTGATATCCATTCTATAGTATATATAAATTCTAGAGAGAGAGAGAGAGAGAGAGAGAGAGAGAGAGAGAGAGAGAGAGAGAGAGAGAGAGAGAGAGAGAGAGAGAGAGAGAGAGAGAGAGAGAGAGAGAGAGAGAGAGAGAGAGAGAGAGAGAGAGAGAGAGAGAGAGAGAGAGAGAGAGAGAGAGAGAGAGAGAGAGAGAGAGAGAGAGAGAGAGAGAGAGAGAGAGAGAGAGAGAGAGAGAGAGAGAGAGAGAGAGAGAGAGAGAGAGAGAGAGAGAGAGACATAGATTTACATAGAAAATCAGACCACAGACCCATGGTCCAGACCTGGTGGTCTGTCCTTAAACCTAAGTGATTTTACATTAATCAGAAGACTCCAAAACGTTGCATTTCTACTCTAGTTGATATTAAGTTGAAGGAAGTGACGGTCGAGCTTATTTTGAAGGAGTCAATCGTGTTACACTGGACCACTGACGGTGGAAGCTTATTCCATTCTCGCACTACAACGTTGGTGAAGAAAAATTTGGTGCAGTCTGAATTTACTTGTCTACATCTGAGTTTTACGCCATTGTTCCTCGTGCGCAAAGTGTCATCGATCATAAACAATGTTGATCTGTCTACATTCGTGAAACCATTAAGTATTTTAAAACATTCGATCAGTTTTCCTCGGAGGCGACGTTTCTCAAGAGAGAACATGTTAAGGGTAGAAAGCCTTTCTTCGTAGGATTTGTTGCGCAAGGAAGGGATCATTTTCGTTGCCCGACGCTGAACACCTTCTAATTTAGCAATATCCTTTGCATGGTGGGGAGACCAAAACTGTACCGCATATTCCAAGTGGGGTCTGACTAAACTGTTGTAGAGCGAGTATTACATCTTTATTCTTGAATACAAAGTTTCTTTTAATGAAGCCCAACATTCTGTTCGCTTTATTTGCTGCATCGATGCATTGCTGTGAGAATTTGAGGTTTGACGCGATTTTGACCCCCAAGTCTTTGACGCACTGAACGCTTTTGAGTTTAACGCCGCGCATTTCGTATTCGAACTTCTTATTCCTCGTTCCAACTTGAAGGACCTGGCACTTGTCTACGTTAAAGGGCATCTCCCATCTATCCGACCAGGCTGAAATTTTGTGCAAATCCTCTTGGAGGCTTTGCCTGTCTTCGTCAGTGAGAACCGAGTTGCCAATCTTTGTGTCGTCTGCAAATTTACTAATGCGGTTATTGAGTCCAACATCCACGTCGTTGATGTAAATAATGAAGAGCACTGGGCCAAGGACCGAGCCCTGAGGGACGCCACTAGTGACAGGCGCCCACTCTGAGTTAAATCCGTCGATCACTACTCTTTGTTGTCTGTTGCTCAACCAATTCGCGATCCATTGGTTTACTTGACCGTCAATACCTATTTGCTTTAATTTGTAAAGTAATTTATGATGCGGGACTTTATCAAACGCTTTCTGGAAATCAAGATAGACTACGTCCAGTGATTTGGTTACGTCATAAACAGTGAAGAGGTCGTTATAAAAGGTTAATAGGTTTGATAGGCAGGATCTTTTGTTTCGGAAGCCATGTTGTGAGTCCCCAATCAATGAGTGGCTTTCAAGGTAATTCACAATTTTGTCTCTAATTATGCCCTCAAGTAGCTTACCTACAACCGAAGTTAGACTAATGGGCCTGTAATTACCTGGTACTTTTTGGTCTCCTTTCTTGAAAATCGGTGTCACGTTAGCCTTTTTCCAATCTGAAGGGACGATGCCTTGTCGCAAGGACATATTGAATACGGTTGTGAGGGAGGAGAGTATTTCGCTCTTTGTTTCTTTCAGCAGAGTTGGATATACTTTGTCAGGTCCAGGACTTTTATTTGTTTTAAGTGAATGGAGAGCTTTAAGGACTTCATCGGTTGTTATTTCAAAATTAGGCAATGCATGCTCGAGATTTACAATAGTACTGGTGTTGGTGGTAGCGAGAGGAAGACTGTTAGTATTAAACACCGAGGAAAAGTAATTGTTTAAGAGGTTTGCAATGTGTTGGCTGTCAGTCACTAGTGCACCGTCGCTGTTTGTTAAAGGTCCAATACCACTTTTGATCGCCTTTCTGTTGTTTATGTAACTGAAGAAAGATTTCGGATTATTTTACAGTTGGCTGCAATATTTTCTTCGTATCTACGCTTTGCCTGACCTACTAGTCTTTTTACTCGTCGCCTGGCATCATTATAAAGTCTAATGTTTTCGGGCGTGCTTTGTTCTTTCTTTAACCTGTAAAACAATTTTCTCTCATTGACTGATTGTTTAATTTCGCTATTAAACCACGGTGGGCTTTTATTAGTGTTAATTCGCTTCTCGCACAAGGGACGAATGTGTTCTGCTGAGTGAGTAAGTGATTTTTAAGGCTTAGCCAGGCTTCCTCTACGTTGCCGTCATCTGATAGTTGTATTTCTGTTAGTTTTTGCCGGATTTCTACGAAGTTAGCTCTTTTGAAATTGGGCACCTTTACTTTATTTTCAGTCACTGATGATTGAGCTTTAATGTCGACGCGCACTAATTTATGATCGCAAGAACCGAGGTGTTCTCCTACCGTGACACTACTGACTAGGTTATCTTGGGTTGTTATAACAAGGTCGAGTATATTATTTTGTCGAGTTGGCTCAGAAACCATTTGGCTTAGATAATTTTCTTCTAGAAATTCGATCATTCTATGTGACTCGCCTTCTGTACCTGACAGTGTCGCCCAGTCGATATGGGGGAGGTTAAAGTCTCCTAATATCAGTGAGTCGCGGTTATTAAGTGACTGCCTTAAGAAGCTTTACATTTCAGTGTCGTCATAGAGTGATTGCCCGGGAGGTCTGTAGGTGACAGATATATTTAAGTTGACTTTTGCAATGTTTACACGCACGCACAAATGTTCAACGTTACTGTCAGTGGGTTGCAAATAGCTTTTGACATAAAGGGCGACGCCACCGCCTCTACGGTTTACACGATCTTTGTTGAAGAGTCTGTAGCCATCTATGTTGTATTCGGAACTTAAATCAATATTTGTGGTGTCGATAAATGTTTCGGTTATAGCAATTATGTCAAAATTTTCTGTTAAAGCAAGACATCTCAGTTCATCAAATTTGTTTCTTAGGCTACGCGCATTGAAACTAAGGATTTTTAAGTTATCTAGAGGCCTGGTACTAGAGGTGGTGGTACTTGCGGGATCACGGTTACGGGGTTGTTGTGATGCACGGCGTCTATTTACACGGGCGGGGTGGAGGGACGTGGCCGTGACTCGTTTTTTGTTCGGATGACACGCACTGCTTCGTTGAGGAGCCTTCCGAGTCTGGCTGCCCCGATGGGAGAAAGGTGCAATCCGTCCCTGTGAAAGAGCTCATTTTGTCCATAGAAATTGTCCCATGCGTTTAGGAACTCCACGTCAAGCTCCCTACAAAGAGTCTGTAAGCGGTTGTTTAGGCTGAAGGCCTTACTGAAAAAGTCGCTCTCCGCCCAAGTCCGTGGTAGAACTCCTGAAATCAAAATGTTAGGGGATTTAGTCTTATACTGCTGGATGAGCCTACGGTACTTCTCCAGGAGTTCCTCAGACCGGGTCGTGGTGACGTCGTTCGTACCTGTGTGAATAACAAACAGTGAATCATTAGTAGCCTGGGGGGAGATCTCCTCAAGAGCAGCAGTTATGTCGTCGATCCCAGCACCAGGATAGCAATAGTTCCGTCTTCGACGAGGAACTCTGCCGCAGAACTCAACGACCTGCTGGCGAATCATGGAGTCACCCACCAGGAAAGTGCTCTCCTGCTCGTCCTCCTCCTCCAGAATGGCAAACCTGTTGAAGCAATGAACAGGATAAATCGCTTGTCTGGCTGGTTTGGCTCCTCCATTCACGACGGTGAAGCCATCATGGGCGGTGCCACTAGCATCCTCCCGTTGCGTGGTGTTGTCCGCTGGTGTCGACGGTACCGCTGAGTGCAAGGGGGCGGTTGGAGAAGGGTTTGGCACCACAGCAACGTTAGCCTGGATGAATTCCTGCAAGGAGGCAACAGTGCGAGAAAGCTCTATTATTTTATTCTGACCTGCTTCCATCTTCTCTTCTTGCTCCTGCAGTCTTGTCTCGAGATGCTGCCTGGTGAGAGAAAGCTCTATTATTTTATTCTGGCCTTCTTCCATCTTCTCTTCCTGCTCCTGCAGTCTTGTCTCGAGATGCTGCCTGGACAGACACAGTAGACATACAGAAGAACTCCCTGTAAAAAAGTGAGATGAGAAGCTAAATTTACAATTACTGCACTTCTTAGGA
>NC_066534.1:8305471-8320471 GCF_024679095.1 Eriocheir sinensis | reverse complement strand
TTAATGTGAGATGTAACCACGAAAAAGAAAAAAAACATACACACAAATTATCTGCTCAATTTAGTCGCAGATTTTATCACACAAGCAAAATCAGTTCAAATACAACATTTTACGTGATGAGACATAATGGGGCACAGTAACTTAGCTTTGTATTTATAAAATCTCACTTCTCGAACATTTTTTTAATACTGGCGGCGGCCTCAGTGAAGCCTTAGCGGTCATAAACTTCGGCCTTGTACGCGATAAAAATACAACTCACAGTGTGCTGCCCCCCCAACCCCCACCCCCACCCCCTTGGACTGGTCATTATTAGTACTTGTAAATAAAGAACGTGGAGTGGTTTAACAGCAAGAAGACTCCCTCACACGGAAAGCACATCATTTATACAAAAAAACATTTATTAAGGGAAACGTAGAAATGTTTACAAACCAAACGTGTTCGTGTGTCGTTTTTTTTCTTCTAATCGTCATCCCAAAATACAGAAAAATAGAAAGATAAGCACAGTATTAAGCCTTAAACTGACAATTCAAATACTTTAAACTCTTACAGCAAAACCCCACCAATGATTATTACGAAGATAAAGGGTAAAATAGTGGGGAAAGTGATAAGGCATGCGATGATGATAGAGGAGGGATGCTGGAGAGGCGGGTGAGGTGACAGAAATCATGGAGAAGGGTAGAAAACAGGAAGAGGCAAAAAGATAGCGGTAAAATCTGAGCCAAGGAAACGGTAATGCATTATGGAGAGAAAACAGGAAAATATTGAACGGTGGTGGAGAAAAAACTGGAGAGGTGGCAAGAAAATGGAGAATTGAAGGACTGGGAATAGAAAACAAATTATATAGTTGAAAATGGAAGGAACCTGGAAAGCAAGTGATAAGCTGTGGGGGGCAAAAACCTACGCAGCGGTGTCACATGGAAGGTTTTATTTTATTTTTACTCTACTCTACTCTACTCTGCTCTGCTCTGCTCTACTCTACTCTACTCTACTCTACTCTACTCTACTCTACTCTACTCTACTCTACTCTACTCTACTCTACTCTACTCTACTCTACTCTACTCTACTCTACTCTACTCTACTCTACTCTACTCTACTCTACTCTACTCTACTCTACTCTACTCTACTCTACTCTACTCTACTCTACTCTACTCTACTCTACTCTACTTTGCTTTACTTTACTTTACTTTACTTTACTTTACTTTATTTTATTTTATTTATTTATTTTGCCTTGAACACGATGGTTTAATTTACTGAACTCACCATCAGCTTAGTTTTAGTCAGGACCTTCGCCTCACATAGGTTGATTTTTCTATTGTTTTGACCTGCCTTTTCGAAAACGGCGAACTTCATAGCGTTAAAAGATAAAGAAAATTTGCAAACCTTGAAACTATGAAAACTAATTAATATTCTCAACGAAAGCCATTTCCAATAACTTCCAACAGGACGTTTTTTGTTTACGTCTGACCCGTCACACCCTGCCACGACTCACACTTGAAGAACTTGACGCCGCACGAGGAGAAGTCAATAAAAGTTGCCGAGAGAATGTAAAGCGGCCATGAACTGGAAAATCATTTGACTGAGAGAAGAGGCGGCGATGGTGATGTATTATTCATATGTGATTTAATTATACACTTCAGGAGAGGAACCGGATACCCCTCTTCCTACTCCACCTCAACCTGCCCAACACTCCTTTCATCTTCTCTCGACGTGGGTGTCTCACTATGACATTCTCTCACAAACTGGCCTGTTCACCGGTGTTAGATTTCCTTCCCATGTTAAGGCATTTGATGGTATGCCGTACGCTTCTCTCCTTGTCTCTAACCCCCTGGGCCTGTGGTGTCCTCTGCCGTCCACTGTTTTTTACTGGAAGGAATATATTCTACTCGTAACACCCTCGATCATATAATTCTAATACCTCTTGATGATTCTACTACTACTACTACTACTGCTACTACTACTACTTTTTTTTCTACTACTACAAAACAGGCCTCCATCTATAAGAGTTGCGTTGTGAGCGGTATATTCTCTCATATCCTTTCACAAAGCAATTCATTGGCCCCACCCCGCCAATGACTGTGGCCGACAACCATCTTTATTTAGTATTACAAACCTTACTAAACATATTATTCTTAAGCTAACAGAGCTTGTGGTTGATACGACTATCAACCACCGTCGCCTCAAAGTCCAGGTCGGCAATGCGGGTGGTTTTGGGTGCAGGTGACCTGGTTTCTCTCAGGCAGACCAAGGCTGACCTCAGGAGGGAGAAGGACAGCCTGCATCTCATCCAGGCGACCACACTGCTTCTTGGCTGCTGTTTCTTATCTGCCAGTGTTTCGGCGAGTCTTGCGTAGAAGCTCTGCGCCCTTGGTCCCATCCCTCCCGACGTCGTGAATACTAGCGGGGTGAAGGAACCCTGGTCCACATTCTGTATTCTTTCTTCATATGCTCTGTTTTTCTCTTGTTCGATTCTTCTGTGGGCTGCATCGAGGGTCAGGTCTCTGTGGCAATGGGCCATGGGATCAAAGATCTTATGTCAAAATATGCCCTTTGTCCACGAGTTCAAAACCCTCTGGCGCTAACATCCACTCGTGCTTCGTTCGAAACATTAGCGGTGCGTCTGGCGAGGTGTTCGCCTTGCAGAGGGAGCAGCATGGGTTCCACAGTCACGTCGTGACAGACTTCTTTCAGCATTTGAGCTATTACGTCTCTCACTTCGTCATGTCTCATGCAGACGAAACTTCCTCTCTTGCATGTCATGGCATGGTTATGGTTGAAGGGTGAACCACAGTTACACATGTTTGGGAGCCCATCCACTGGCCAGCCATACCTGAGGACAAGGGCATCAGTGAATTCTTTTTTGTTTAAGTTGAAGCCTTTTGCCCTGATAGGTAGTGTGGTTAGCCAGTTTGAAGCGCCCACTTCCTGTGCAATATCTGTCCTCCTCCTTGTGTCTTCTGGGAGTTCTCTCATTCGGTCACTCAGAGTGTCTCTGTTTTTCTTCTCTGTTTATGGAGATTTCATTCCTTAGTGACATAATTTCTTGAGGGTTGTCTTCTCCCCTTTCATTTTGGTTGATAATATATCCGGTCAAAGAGGCTGTGATTCGGAGTGAGTTCCCGAATTCAGACTCTGCCAGATTTTGCGGGTTGGTGATGCCGAGCCCACCCATTTTTGGCGGCAACTCCAGCAACCTTCGCTCCTGGTCGCTGGGGCATCTCCCATTTGCTATCGCAGGTATGAAGGTGTTTCTGATAGCATCTTCCAGAGGTTTTAGTAACGGAGCAACATCAGGAACTGTCCTCATGAGGTAGTTCCATTTATGCTTGACACCGTACGTAAATGCTGCGTAGGCTGCCTGGATACTACTACTACTACAACTACTACTACTACTACTACTACTACTAATAATAATAATAATAATAATAATAATGATAATGACAACAACAACAACAACAACAACAACAACAACAACAACAACAACAACAACAACAACAACAACAACAACAACAACAACAACAACAACAACAACAACAACAACAACAACAACAACAACAACAACAACAACAACAACAACAACAACAACAACAGGATATTGATCAACAAGCGCTATGGGACCCCAAACAACAGAAATTCTAGTATCGCCAATATAATGCCAGGGAATGCCTCACACTTGCTCATTTTGATATATATTATTGACGTTGGCCAAAATCATCTTTTTATAGCAGCTTGGCAATTTTTTGCTCATTTGAAAAAGAGATACTGAACAATAAGGGCAAGATTTGGGTTCCAAAGCGCCTAAGTTGTTGTTCAGTAGTCTCTATGATAAATCAATGTTGTTCACGGCGTGGGTGAACAGATATTCACCCTAAATCAACAACAAAATACGATAACTCTTAGATATGAACAGGAAAGAACAACAAATTTGGACCAAAAAATTGGACCAAAAACTGCAGTGACTTTGCTATGACCTTCTTAGACTAGTGTTCTTACTCTTCGCACAAACTTCCTATGTTTTTTGAAACGCGAATAACTTTAATACTGCAAAACCAAATGAGCTGATTTGTCACCACAACAAGGATAATGTAAAATTATTTAATATTCTAAAGTTTTGGCTCGGTAGTTACAATGGTTTTTTAGTTAAAAATCGGATAGTAGTTTTATGGTGCGCTTCTGTAACACAACAAAAACCATCAAAACATACATTCATCGCTGGTGAAAAACTACTTCACTTTGGACTGCTGTGTAAAGTTATTTTATAGCATACGTGGCAACTACTAAAAAGAGACAAGTCTCGTGTCTTTAAATGCACTACTAATTATTTTAAAGGAATAAATCGCCTGAAACACGAGAAATTGCTGCGCTTTGGAACCGTTTTTTTCAACTTTGACTGGCCATATAAAAAAAAGTATTATAGATACCGCCTTTAAACTTTCAAATCACAGATATATTTTCATACTGAAGCTTTTTAAACAATCTTCTCATTTTCCAAATTTTAGCCATATTTGATGAAAAATACTTAACAAAAATCATGAATTATATTTAGAAGCATAGAAAAATGTTATTTTGATAAAAAAAAACTAACCTAACCTAACTTAACAGTTTATAACATACTGTAAAGAAAAAAAAAAAACATGATTAATGTTTTGCCTTTGTCCTACTTAAAAACCCGTTTTCTATAAGCACTGGTAATTAAAAAACAGCCTGTGTGTTACGTAACCTTACCATCTGCTGACTTCAGGAGGAAAATAATGGCTCTCCATATTACTTACTGCCACAGGGATTTGAGTGGGATTCTTTACTTTGTTTCTCTCTCTCTCTTTAAAAATAAGCTTGACCGTCACTTCCTTGAACTTAATATTAATTAGAGTAGAACTGCAATGTTTTGGAGCCATCTGATTAACGTAGAATCACTTAGGTTTAAGGACAGGCCACCTAGTCTGGACCATGGGGTCTGTGTGGTCTGGTTTTCTATGTAAATCTATGTAAATCTCTCTCTCTCTCTCTCTCTCTCTCTCTCTCTCTCTCTATATATATAAATAAATATAAATATATATATATATATATATATATATATATATATATATATATATATATATATATATATATATATATATATATATATATATATATATATATATATATAGTAAAACTTCGTTGCAGTACTGCGGACGTTTTTCTTGACAGACCATGATTAATTTTGTTTTAAAAATGTGGTTGTCATTTTGGACTTTTTCTTGGGCAAACCATTAAAAAGCATGTTTTCGATATTGGAAAAAAATCGAAAACACGTTTTTAATGATTTTACAACGAAAACCAGTCTCCAAATGAAAATAAAAAACTAATCTAACCAAATCAAACCTAATCTAACCCTGCGGGGCTGACTAATCTAACCAAACCAAACCTAACCGAAGATAAACTAACCCTGCGGGGCTGACTAACATAAACAAAACCAAGACTAAGATCAAGACTGCTCACACGGAATTACCCGGGTTACGTTAGGTTAGGTTAGGTTAGGTTAGATTGGTCATCCCCGCAGGGTTAGGTTAGGTTAGATTAGTCAGCCCCGCAGGGTTAGGTTAGCTTTAGTTTTATTAGTTTTTCATTTTGGAGACTTTAGTCGAATCATTAAAAATGTTTTTTCTATTTTTTTTTTCAAGTATCCAAAACATATTTTTTAATGATTTGCCCAGGTTTTCATTATTCATAGCAAGGTAGTGTGAGGATTGTGAGTGATATTATGTACAATGCAAGTTGCTATGAGACTGCAGTACTGCAACGACGTTAACCATATATATATATATATATATATATATATATATATATATATATATATATATATATATATATATATATATATATATATATATATATATATATATATATATATATATATATATATATATATATATATATATATATATATATATATATATATATATATATATATATATATATATATATATATATATATATATATATATACACACACCTTTTGGATGGTTGTGTTTCATGGAAACTGTATTCATCAGTCTCAAACTTTATTTCATGGCTTTTAGTAAACTAGTTTCTCAGGTAATATACTACCGTATTTTTTTTCTGGTATTCCTGTAGGATTTAATGATGAGGGGCTCAAATGTTGGTGCTTATAACAAACAAGTTATGGAAAAAATATAGGTGATGACAAAAGTGAATAATCCAATTTTTTATTTTTTATTTATTTATGATTTTTTTTATAAGTAATTGAGAATCCACTTAAGTTTGAAAAATAACTTACATAAAGTTACTTGAAACTTCTTTTCCGGCAATTTGCAACACATGAAGATTATTCAACACATGAGAATCTCTCACACATACTCACAATGAAAACATTTAAATTTGTAATATACCCCTACTTTTGGTAAATTATAACATTTTAACTTCTGTTTTCCTGTGTACATGAGAAATTTCCTTATTCAAAAAATACTTATATAGAATTCTCTTAAACTGAAATGCCCCATTATTACATTATGGAAATCTTTACAAGAGGAAACAAAAAAGCTATTTTGGGAAATACCCTTTAACAAATTTGACTGACATATAATTCAAAATAAAAGATACAATAGGATTTTCCCTTTAAAGAAACTATTCTCAATAGACTAAGTTTCATTTCAATTAAATACATCACCCTCTTAAGCTAAATGAAATTTTATTTTAATTGGATAGTAATTTTTCATCATATGAAATGCAATCCTCTGACTCTGAATGATACCATATAAAACATATAATGTACCTTTACCTATGCAAAATAATTACATACTTTTGATTCCTCCATTTCCCTATTTACTTATGCAGAAATACATAAAAGGTTCCTTTAAACTGTAATGCCACAGATTAAGATCTTTACAAAAGTAACAAAAAAAGCTATTATTGTGTATCACTTCCAACTTAAATTTGACTTAAACCTCAATTTTAAAAAAAGTATATATTTCCTTTTAACATTTTTTATAGAACAAAAAAACTATTCTCAATAGACTAAATTTGCTCTCAATCTTATTTCATTATCATAAGAAAATATATGCAAATAAAAGACAAAAGCCTTTAATATACATTACTAGTTGAACATAAATCTATATTTGAAAATAAAAATAATACAGTTCAGGTGTGGAATGCTAAAGACAACATATATCTTGAGAAATAAAGACAGTGTTAACTAATTAAGCATTTCCTTTCAAATGAAAAACATAGATATTCAGTACTTGGTTTAGGTTTGGGTTAGGTTAGGTTAGGTGCAATAATGAGAGCTGTTGTTTATCGTGACCTGTACCCTCCCAAAAATTTTAACAAAATTTAGCAAATTAGTAGAAACTACTCTAATAGTACTATTATTTCCCAGCTGAGTTAACATAAAATGAATGGTGGCAAACTGGAGCAGAAGAGCTTAGGAATGTGATGATGCAATATTTTACCGGGTCCAAACAAATATAACCATTCATCGAAATTAGTATTTTTAAACCATATATATTCTACCTTGCCTCACCCAACCTAAACTTTTGACAAGTACTATGTATGAATTCACACTTGAAAAATTTTAATGATGATTAACAACATTCAAAATCACAAATTTGCAGTATTCTATTTTTCATTTACTTTTCCTAACTTTATATCTATATTTCAGCCACCTCACTTTAGCCAGTATTTTTTTTTCTCCATACTCATTTAGGAGTTTTGGGGTTTTTGTGTCAAGTATATTTCACTTTCTTCGATGATAAATTCTCGCCTTTCTTTATTTTATCCATGAATATTTTTCAATTAATCTGTTTTCATAAGGAGAAAATTTTCTATTTAATGAATTTGTGCTTGAATGACTATTCATTTCTGAAGTTTCACTCTCTGAATCACTACATTCATCACTGATATTTTCATTTTTACTCCCTTCATAATTATGCTTTTCTTCATCTATCTTCTCTATGCGAATGCCAGAATAACTCGGTCGGTCACAATAGTTTGCTGCCTCAATAGCTTTAGAGGATGGAACAGCATCTCTTTTTTTATTGAGCAATCTGTATGTCTTTTTTGCGGTATTAAACTCATGGTCCATATGAGTTGCCACATTTTCTGCCATTTCAGGGCAATGATAGAATATGTTGGTGGCAGCTGATTTTCTAAAAATATTTGGAAATAATGCCCCTATTCCACTTGCTATCCCTAATTTCTTAATGCCATTACTTACATTGCTGGCTGTGGTTGGAGTCCCTCCCCATGACAAAAAAAAGTAATCCCCACTTTCCTCAGTTTCAATCTTTGATCTCATGAATTTCAAATACTTCTGATAATAGGAATTTTCAGTTTCAGTGAGGACCAGGTTTGCTTCATCATGAGTGAAACTTGTTTTATGTTTTCCAATGCTGATGACCACGCGGTCTTCAATGCGTTCTCTTTGGAGAAATTCACTGACCCGTAGCTCTGCAAAAACACCTCCTCTTTTTGCATTTTTTATTAGTCCCATAAATATCAAAATATTCCTTACCAATGAAATGTCATTTCTTTTTGGTACATATTTGTCATCAAGTTGTTCTATTATTTTCACTGCTCCTTTATATTCTTCTGATGAATAGAATTTATCTAATTTATCACTATTTAACAACAACTGCTCTTGTTCTTTTCTCTTACACCTTTTTTCCTCTCCACACATTTTGTAATAGCTACGGGACCACCCAGGCATAATGTTGCATAGGTGTTCTGCATCTGTGACCTCAGATTCAGAGAAAGGGTTTCCTTTCTCTTCTTTGAAACGTATGCAAAGAACTTTTTCAGACTAGCGAGGTATGTTATTATTGTTTGTGATTTCCAGTCTTTTTCAGTTTTTTTCTTACCAAAGTACTTCCAAAGTTTTTCTTCCACCAGCAGTTCTTGTACATTATTTGCCTCTAGATCTGCTATCACTATTTTCAACCTGCCTATGTTATATGATATTGTTTTCATTTCTAGTGACCCTCCAGCAGGACCTTTCAAAAAAATTTCATAGTTAAGGTATTTCTTTCCAATATGTACTAACAACATCACTATTGTCTGTGTAGTCTATCTCTTCTTCATCTGTACTGCCTGTACCAGAACTCAATCTTTGCTTTACTTTATCTTGTAACTCAAATTCGGTATTTTCTAGTGGGGTGTTCTCAGATGAGGCTTGGGAATAGAATGCTTCAGGTTGGAGGCATATCCCATGCACCCTCTTCATGTGCTGACCCAATCGAGTAACCTGTGCATAGCAGTTCTTGACTGTACACGTTTTCCTAACTTTTCTTGTAAAGAGCCCTCTGTATTTTCTTGTTCCCATGATGCATGATATTTTTTTAGCTCTATCTGTGGACCATCCATGTACTCTCACTAGGTGGCGAGGCAGGTGAACTAGTTTTTTTTTGCATGCTGGGCAATTAGATTTTTCCCTCTGCTTTTTTACTGTTAGGGAAAGTACATCTACTAATCCATCACAAGGCAAGACCTCTGCCGAGTTCTCAACATTTAGAATAATCTCCTGGGGCTTCGGGTCTTCAATTGGGAGAAAAGTTTCTTCAGGTTGATAGACTGTTTCAAGGGTAGCAGCAGAGGCCTCAGGTGGAGCTAGCTCTTCAACATTTACCTCCACCTGCGGCATAATTCTGATTAGTCATGTAAAGTCACATTTGAATCAGGGTATGAAATAGGACATACTGAAAGAGCAAAACCTGTCCAGTGATTGGTGTGATGGTTGGGTATATTATTTCAAAAACTTAATAAAATCAAGTATAATTACACATAGGAGCATAATTATAAATAATTCAAGTATAATTATGGAACTATAATTATACTTACATTGTAAAATTGTAAATGAGGTGCAATATATTAGAAGGCTATTGTTTAAATGAAGCTTTGGTAACTATGGTAACAGTAGCTATCAAGTGCTAACTACTAAGCAAGATTGATTATAAAGTGATTTTATTTTCAAATTATATATTGATTCCCTGTTTTAATGCATGAAAATTAAATTACGTTAAAGGAGTTTAAGCCCTCAAGTTTTACTTTTTAAGTGTGAGTAATAAAGGAAATCTAGAGATGGTATAAATTAGTCAAATAACCATAAAATATTATGTGATTCGCATAGTTGGTTTTGGCAGCAATGGGAAAGAGTCACATTCATTAAGCTCAAGGAACTCCAGGAAGTTGCAAGTGTAGATAGCTGAAGAGTGGTCATCTGCATACTTGAGCATTGTGCCTTAATGAGAATGAACCCACTAACAAATCTGGGACTTGAACCTGCACTCATGGCTTAGTAACTATGAAGTGCTAACCACTAAGCAAGCTTGATTATAAAGTAATTTTATTTTCAAATTATATATTGATTCCCTGTCAGTGAGGGGCCTGGACTCAGCAACATCTAATTATTCATTTACCTCCACATGCTGGCTTGGGAGATATGTCCTGTGGTCATTTATTTTGTCACTGTGTGGCTCGCAGGAATGGGATCTTGACTTCATTGATACCTGCAAATTTTATTTAGGTTAGTTTCATGGTTTTTCTGGATAAGATTGCATTTAATTGTGTGGTAAAAACAATGCACATCCTTTGAAACTATTAAAAATAATACATCCATATGAAAATTTTACCATATATATATATATATATATATATATATATATATATATATATATATATATATATATATATATATATATATATATATATATATATATATATATATATATATATATATATATATATATATATATATAATGCAGAAAATTTTAAACCCAAGAACTTAAAGTATGGGAGGAAATATTTGTAAATTAAGAGAAATTATGCTATAATAACTCAAGAGTTCAATTGTGTTAATGAAAGGATAAATTCTAAGTGTTAACAGCTAACAGAGTCAGGCATAATAAATTTATAAAAATGTTATGTTGTGTTTAAATGCTAGAAGCTGTACGGTATTAATAATATTTTTTTCATTATCATTACTAACTATGATAATAATGGGAATAAATATTTCTGACTGCAACAAAATAAGTAATACAAATACAGAAAAAGATAATTTAAAATTGACTATGGTCAGTTTGGCTTTAGGTTGGGGAGACCTACAACTTCAGCAATTTACAGTTAATATGGAAAAAGATTGTATCATGCTTAGGGTAGGTATATGTCAGAGTACTATGTGATGCTGTAAGATGGGCTTTTTGAAGGCAAAGAGAACCAGAAAGATTAGTGAAAATGGTTGAGAAAATTTGTGCTGTCTGAGTAGCAGGAAAACTCAGCTGAAACAGGAGTGTGCCACTGTGTCACTTCTACGAAAGGATAAGGAGAGGTATACCAGGGAACTTTTGCTGAGGATGTTGAGAGTAGTCTAAAGGCTAACAACCTTCAGCCTGCCTACTATGTCTTTAAGAGGTTTTGCTCTAAATCCACAACATGGAAGAGGCCTGTCCAAAAGAGTATTAATAAAATTTTGCTTGTTAAAAAATGGAGGTGTACAACGCTTTGTCTTTTAGTAGCAATAAAATTATAATACACAGTAGTAAAGATAAGCATTTCCAGAGCCTTGGGCTTAGGGCTACCCTCTGGGTTGACTCTAGAGTGCTCACCTCCCATTCCTGCACACCAAGTTTGAGTTCCAGCAGGTTCATTGACAAAATTTGAATATTACAAAAGATAAAACCCATGTGTTTACAAGTATCTATCAGGACAAGGCATCAGAGAGGTGGCAGCGTAGACCTACACTTAGACCTGCAGGTCCAGGAAGGGAAAAGGAGTTGCCCCGAGACTGTAGGATACCTCATGTTCTCTCAGAGAGTGGTGAGCTTATCAAGGAAGAAAATAAATTTTAGACTATCATAAATACATGTAAATTGCTCTTAGGAGGATTGGAAAGCAATTTAATGCACAGGAGTAGTAGAGGTAAGCATTTTCAGAGTTTTGGGTCTTGGGATACCCTTTGGGTCAACACTAGAGTGCTCATCTCCTATTTATTTCTGTAGTTTTCTGGCAGGAGCTCCATTGAGAAAATTTAATTCTTATGAGTATCTTCTGAGGCATCAGATAGTTTGAGTGGAAATAGACTTTTAGTATAAAAAAATATTTGTGTAGAATGTACTAAGACAATAATGCAAATCATACTCACCTTTATAACAGTCTTCGGCATGTTATAAGGTGCACTTTAAACAGCTTCATGGCTAAACCTGAAAGAGGTTTAGTTGAAAGATCCAGGGGACATAGTTGTTCAGCCATCCTTTGTTTATGGTTGAACAAAGCCCAAACTACAAACAGTCTTGGTCAACAAATCAGTCAAGCTGTTTGTCCCAGTAACCTGTAAATAAAGAAGGAATTAATTTGACATAAAACACAACACAAATGATGAAACCAAACCTGAACTATAATTAATTGTAGAATAGCACAACCCTATAAAAATTTGTTATCCATCTACAGTAAAAATGAGCTATTACATACAAGGGAGGGGCTCCTTCCCCTTGACCCACTACTTCATAACTGTTTCCCTCTCTATCACTAAGAAGCTCCCTGTTGGATAAGTGGGGTTTTAGGGTGAGGGGAACATAAGTGAACGAACTTATCTATCTATACCTTTTAAACTGTTTATAAAGGCTGTCTTCACACACTGTGGGACATAGAGCTAGATGGGCAGTGGCATTGGTTATAATAAAGGGACACCATGGAGAGGACAGTTGTTTATTTATTTAATTTTTATTTGTGTGGGCACCAGGCATAGTAAAATTATAGGGGGCCATGAAACACTGAACACAGGTACAAGGTTGCTCAAACTCACTTAGGTCTATCAGTCTGGAGAATTCCCTGCCTGATCAGGTTGTTGCTATGGAGTTTATCTCATTCTTCAAATCAGCTCTATATTCCTTTACCATTTCCAAGACTAACCCCTAACACATCTTCCCTCCCTGCCTTCCTTCCTTGTTATCAATTTAACAATTTCCTTTTAATCACTACAGTGACTACACACTTCAAGTATTACTCCTAGCACCAATAAACTCAGGCCATATATAATTATTTCTGCATAAGGTACATAGTTCAGTCATATATCCCTTAACGCTACTAATTGACCCTACTAATAATGGACTGGCATACCTGCAGATTGGTGCTACCCTATTTTAAAACATTTAACTTCTTCATACTTGCTTGAAAGGCCTTAACAAGGTGGGGGAGCTACCTCCACGCCCATAGAGCTAGGAAACTAAGGTACAATGCTGTGATACTTGAGTGGCGTGGACGGTACAAATGACTGTCATGGGAACCAACATTTATATTCTCTACATGTCCATCTCCTGTGTGGTTGCGTTGGTTTTACTATTATGAAAGCATGCCTGCAGGGGAAGCGTGACATGCGGTGGCTTATTCAGTACAATGACGGTCATGGGAGCTAACCGACAATCTAAATCCTGAATTATCGTCATGTTCATCTCCTCCAAGCGCCTCCGTGGTGCAGTGGTCAGCATGTCTGGCTACGAATATGCGGGCCCGGGTTCGAATCCCGGCCTGGGCAGTCGGCGCACAGCCCACCCAGCTGTTCATCATCCCTTTCGGGTTGGTCGATAAATGGGTACCTGGGGAAACCTGGGGAAGGTAAACTGTGGATATCCCGGATGTCATACCAGCCCTGTGTCCCGGGATAGCGGGTTCTTACCCACCACAGGCTCCAAGGGCTAATGGGACGGAGATGGGCACCGCAGCTATGCGCAGCCACTGCGTATGCACCCACTTTACCTTTACCATCTCCTATGAGTTCATCTTCATTCTATCACTACGAATACACAGTAATTATGGGTGACTTACCATAGTTTTTACTGCTGAAGATATGCATGAAGAAGGCGTAATGGCGGCCACCGCGTGGCAGGAACAGCGCTGCAACAATTTCTCGGCTTGTGATTGGCTCGCTGAAAATAGTAGCTGGAACCTCGACAAAACGATACTGAAGTGCAGGTCGCAACACATCAAATCTGAGGGTGGGTGCGAAAGCGCAACGCGGTACTAAAGCGCAGTGTTGCGATACTAAAGCGCGAGGGGGTGGTTCCAAAGCGCAGACACCCCATAAAAAGTCACGAAAGCGCATTTTTCCTCCAACCAAAGCGCATAATGAAATCTACAACAACAACAACAACAACAACAACAACAACAACAACAACAACATTATTATTATTATTATTATTATTATTATTATTAATAATAATAATAATAATAATAATAATAATAATAATAATAATAATAATAATAATAATAATAATAATAATAATAATAATAATAATAATAATAATAATAATAATAATAATAATAATAATAAAAACAACAACAACAACAACAACAACAACAAAGCCACAACACTCCCTCCTCCTCGCCGGCAGCCGGGGGCGCCATGTCCCCAGCAGCCATTGGCCCCGCGCCCCGCAGAGCCGCGCCTCACCCGACACAGGCCGAACAAACTCCCTGATTACGTCCTCCCCGCGCCGGCACAGGGCTGGCTCCTGCGACAGTCGGCACACGCGGCGATAAAAGGCTGGCTGATTCATGGCCTTCATAGAGATGCAGATGAGGTTCCTCCCGGCTGCCGAACGCCACTTCCTCCACCCCCAACACCCCTCCACCCACCGTCATCCCACTACCACCCCCACAACCTCCTTCACCTCCGCTCCCATCCCCACAGCCTCCTCCTCTACCGTCTTCCACGCCGCCACCCCCTCCAGCCCAAGGACAGGCCTCCACTAACGAGTCTCGGGAACTATGTTAATCACGGTACTTGTTAGTGGATGTTTCTTCGATGGCTCCTCTTGGGTTCTCCGAGGCGCAAGTCTTCGGTAGAAAGTACGGGGTGAGGGTGTGAGGGAGTGCGAGGATTTGTCAGTGGTGGTGAGCGGTGATTAGGGGTGAGGGATTCTAGGATTGATGGTGATAGTGGTGGTGGTGATATTGATGACGAGGTGACTGGAGTATTCTTAGTGTTGGAGGTTATTGCTGGAGAAGTAGTTGTGGCTG
>NC_066534.1:8282971-8300471 GCF_024679095.1 Eriocheir sinensis | reverse complement strand
CTACATGCATTATGGACGAAGAGGCGAGTAAGGGACCTGGAGAAGCGCAGTGGCAGGCACGGGTGGGACGGAGGAGGGAAATACCGCTTGAGGAACGGTCGACATAAAAGAAAACTTCAAAAGAAGCGAAGGATCCGTAAGCGATATGAATGAGACGAGAAAAAAAGATGCTGGAAGGTAGTTAAAACCGTCGTCCTAGCTTATCATTCCGAAAAAAAGTGCGTAGAAATTTAAGGCAATCATTTGCTCCATTTTACTATTTAATTTTCTTCCTTCACATCAACGCCTAGCACTACTAAGTAACTTTCGTCATTAGGGGGATGACTTGGAGGAGCAGGTGGCACGACGGCTCCGGACTCCTGATAACCGATTACTGGTTCAATCAACACACGCCTGCCACACCTGTGGAGGCGCGGCCAATTAATCAGGAAAAGCGAAGCTGCAGGTGAGAGGCAGAAGCCAAGACAGAAGCAGTTCCTGATGGCAAGCCGAAAGTAAACTTTTTCTCATGTTTTCAGAGCGTGTTTGAGACGAGCGAGGAATGTAAAGGGTGAAAGTGGAAGAGAGAGAAAATATAAGACGAGATAGATGATAAGTAACCATGAAGAAAGGAGAGACGATGACAAACCAAGGAAGAAGAGAGTAGAATGAAGTGCCAAAACGGGAAGAAGGTGCGCGCGCAAGAAAGGTTTGGCAGAGGCGTGGGACGTGACTCGCAGGTGAGTGGAGGCTCGTGTTTCGGGGGGGGGGGAGGGGAAGGGGGGGGGACAGCAATTAGGAGCCGGGTAACGATCGTCATCCATCATTAACACAGCAAGGACTCGCTCATCTTCCTTGATCAGATATTAGCTTCCAGTTTTGACGTCTCGCGTCGTGTATGTCTTAACGAAATTAGATCTTAATGCATGCATATTACTGTTGAACTGGTTTATGGCAGAGTTTGTGATATATGTTAAAATATCTTAGGTTTTTGCTGTTCGTCAACTGAAGGCCTAGAATAACAAAAATGTTGGATTACGTAAAGACACGATCAAACCATATAAAAGACCCCTGATATGATAGCTGTTGTCAGTTGGTGCACGCAAAGCATTCAGCCGGTATTCAGCTTCCTATTATTTCCTGCTCAGTAACTTGCTCTCCGCTGATGTGCAATCAGATGGGGTCAAACAAAAAAGATTCAACAACTTCTTTGTTATCTTTTTTTCTTTTTTTATAAAGCAAAATATAACAAGCATTATGTCAAGTAATTTTAGCACGAGACCTCCACTTCAGCTCATTCATCATCAAGAAATAGAAGAGAAAGATGATAATACAGCTGAGAACGATGAGGGTGATGAAGATGAAAAAAAATGAACAGCCAGAACAAGTACACGAATAAAAACTTGACCGTCTGCCGCCAGTGAGGAGCGAAACCTTCGCTCCACGGGAATACATCAAGTTCCACGTCATCAATCTAATGGAAAGCGAATCCCTCCAACGGCTCGGAATAGTTCTTGAAGGGCATCGGATCAGAGTCAATGTGCTGGCCTAGGCGCAAGAGCTCACACAAGCAAACAAACTCACACAAACACACACCAAAACACACACACACACACACACACACACACACACACACACACACACACACACACACACACACACACACACACATACACACTCCCTCTCATAGCTCGGTAGATAAAGCTCTGCGCTGCCAGGCTTTGCGGCCTGGCAGACGGAGGTTCAAGCTCCACTCAGGCCGGGATTTTTCCGTTGACAAGGAGTGGTTACTACCCCCCTTGAGCAAGGGGATAAGGAGTGTGATGTGTAAAAGTCCCACCATTACCAAGAGATCGGCAATAATGAGCCTTACCCTAATCGGGAGGACACTTGCTGGCGATGACGAGCCCAGTTCATGATCAGGTGTGGTAAATTACACACACACACACACACACACACACACACACACACACACACGCACATACACTCTACGAGCCATCATTCGGTGTATCCATGGGCCAGGCTGAATGGGTGGTTTCCCTCAAGCGTGAAGAGAGTGAGGCAAAGAAACGAAAACCAAGAAGATGTTGCACTGGGAAGGGCGAGGCAGGCGTGAGGCTCCTCAGGGTGGGGACCAGATGCTGCCCAACACCGAAGAGAGAACGAACGAAGCAACATTTTCCAAGCCGCCGTGGCAAATGCGTTTCGGGATTCGACAAAACACGAGTGACTAAGGACAAAAAAAAAAACGCGTCGATATACCGCACCTATTTCACACGAGGGGTTGAATCTTCCCTTTCTGTTTATCATTGCCATTATAAGGACGACCTCGTGAGACTAAATTGAGAGAGAAAATGATGATATAAAGATAAAGATAATTAAATGGAATAGGAAGAACGGGGAGAAAAAGAATAAGATGAACAAGAAGAAACAGAAGGGATAGATTCTTGGACAAGCACGAGAACAAAACCTGAAACACAGACATGACTTCTCTCAGATAACACGAGAGAGAGAGAGAGAGAGAGAGAGAGAGAGAGAGAGAGAGAGAGAGAGAGAGAGAGAGAGAGAGAGAGAGAGAGTGTGAGAGAGAGAGAGAGAGAGAGAGAGAGAGAGAGAGAGAGAGAGAGAGAGAGAGAGAGAGAGAGAGAGAGAGAGAGAGAGAGAGAGAGAGAGAGAGAGAGAGAGAGAGAGAGAGAGAGAGAGAGAGAGAGAGAGAGAGAGAGAGAGAGAGAGAGAGAGAGAGAGAGAGAGAGAGAGAGAGAGAGAGAGAGAGAGAGAGAGAGAGAGAGAGAGTGTGTGTGTGTGTGTGTGTGTGTGTGTGTGTGTGTGTGTGTGTGTGTGTGTGTGTGTGTGTGTGTGTGTTAGTCTACGGAAGCCTCACACCAGCCTTCGTGTTCACCAGCGTGGCGGCGGCGGGGAAGGTGGCAGGGGCAGCTTTCTCCCGGCGCCCACCTGACGACCCAGCACACCTGACACACGGGCGAGGCAGGTGTGCCGAAAGGGTGCATTTGGGCTGGTGACAAAAGAATGGAACTGCAGAGGGGACGGGAAACACGCCTCGGGGCAGTGAAAAGGCTAAAGGGAAAAGATAACGGTCGGAGAGGATATAACAAAACAGTAATATCAGCTTGACATTGTGTGAAACGAGAGAAGTTAAAAAATGATGCAATGAAGAAAGGAAAGATATGAGAATGAATGTGGCAGAAAAAGATCAAAAGGGCATGCTGGGGGGGTGAGGGGAGGGGCGTCACCTGGGGGCGGAGCTGGTCACTTGTAGGAGGAGCAAGTCGCCCTCTGCCGCCAGACAAAAAATAAATAAAAAGAAAAAAAAGACCAAGGAGAAAAACTGCCAGCCATGCAGCTAGCACAGCCCAGTGGCCAGTTGTGTATGAAGTGGACTTATAATGCATCACCAAATTTTCAAAGTCAACATTATGTAGCATAAGTTTTCGGTATTGCCATATTTATGTACGACAGGTAAATATATTGAGTAATGTCAAAAGTCATGCCAAGCTTAGTGGTTTGAACAGCTATTTATTATTAGACGAATTCACCAGGTCAGTGTACTGTATATGCTTTGTACATTGCTCTGTCCGTCCCTGGCGGCAGAGTGCTGTGTGAGAAGAGCCGAAGGTCATCTATTAGAGACAGATCGACAGGTAAAATAAATCACACCAGACAGCAGGCCGGCGGGACTCCCATTCCTCCGAGCAAAAATTGAAAAATGTAGGTGCTCCTTACCTGTAAGTGTTCGAGCTCCTTACTTTGAAAACAAAGTCGATGCAAGATCTAATGAGCGGTGACAACCGCACGCTCATAGTTCTCTAACTGGCCTCCGTATTATCGCAAACATACACATTAGTCCGCGTGCGCGTGGACACACACACACACACACACACACACACACACACACACACACACACACACACACACACACACGCACGCACGCACGCACGCACGCGCGCGCGCAAATCCCCTTCGATTATATCTTTACCCATGCAACATACAACATATTTAGGCCCTTTGCCATAAGGTAAGGAAGGCCAAGTGTACCTTGAGAAGCATACACTACACTGACATAACAATCCTGGTGAGGCGTGGGTAGACACTTTGTGGAAGGGGATTTATAGAGTGCACCGGAGAAGACACTGAGGATGACAAGATTGTTCTCGTGAACTTCCAAATGACCCTCCATCTGAAACAACGAGAGGATATTTAGTATTTAATTCAATAAAGCACGCGCTGCGAGCTGAACAGTATATGGAAGTAGGTGAGGCTAATTAAAGAGTGAAAGGCACAGTTGCGGTCCGGTCTGATCAGAGGTGCTGTGGTGGCAGTGTAAGTTTGTGGAGACGGAAGAATGTCTGCTACGAGCACCGCAGGTTCAACAAACTGCTACTGTTGTAGTAATGACGTGACATTTCTCCCATACAGTGACCTCCGGTGCCTAGCAGAAATTTATGGGAAAAAAACATCAATCCTGCGAAAAGACAACTTACACTTTTTCTTTTCCACTTCGAACGCAGATCCATACTCCTGCTGTGGCTTAACGCATCCACAAAAAAATATAGAGCGAGACGTAAATGATGTTCGTAAAATAAAAACACTGACTTGGGAAATTTCTTTTGAGCTGCCTTTCAGCTGCGGAGAGTCAAGGATGCGGTGACCTCTCGGTTCCAGGTCAAATCTGTGACTGTACGAGCCATTTGTCCTCGTCAAGAGGGCTCTGGGCTGACCGAGTCACCGAAGATGAGCACATGCATCTGTGAATGACATGATCATGTATAATTTATTTGCAAGGGCCGAGAAAAAATGCAGGAAAAGTGACAAATGGTAGACCATATACGGAGATTGGGGAGGAGGTGGTGTACTGGGGCACCAGGAGCGAGAGAGAGCGCAAGAGGCAAGAGAGAGGGAGGGAACTCTCAGTTAGCCGAGCTCTGCCGTAAAGGCAACACGTTCGACCCAGGTGCTCCCACGGACCCTCAGTGGCTGGCCAGGCAAGGCAGGTGACACTTGCCGGCTGCATACCTGTGCACTGTTGCTCCGCACACGCCACACACTCACT
Source organism: Eriocheir sinensis (assembly GCF_024679095.1). Taxonomy (NCBI): domain Eukaryota; kingdom Metazoa; phylum Arthropoda; class Malacostraca; order Decapoda; family Varunidae; genus Eriocheir; species Eriocheir sinensis. The sequence continues at coordinate 8,295,424 of NC_066534.1, read as the reverse complement.
AACCCTGCCAAGACAGGTCGTGTATTCTTGCTCCATCTCAGGAGTTGGGAAAGCCGAAAGTGTCGCCGCGTCACAAAAAAAAAAAAAATCCTTCCTATAGCGATGGGGGCAAATGACAATTGTTACTAATTTATTGTTCACTCTGTAACGCTGTGTAGCTGAACTGCAATCATGGCCAAACCCGAGACGGAGGTGGAGGGGCACAGTGACGATGTGGACACTAACAACAACACGGACAGCAAGACGCAGAATGATTCCGCGAGCGACAAGCCAACAACGATCTGTGGGGGCAAGTACCAGCTGCGGCCCCGGTCCCTGCAGGCGCGGCGCCGCTCGGACAGCGAGTGGAGTATCCAGGACACGCTGCGGCACAAGCCTCGGCCGCCGCCGCTGTCCCGCTATCGCAGGAAGACGGCCAACGCGCGGGAGAGGTACCGCATGCGGCAGATCAACACAGCCTTCGAGAGCCTGCGGGGCGTCCTGCCCTCGTGGGTGTGCAGCCGCCGCGCAGCCGCCGACATGACCAAGATCACCACGCTGCGCCTGGCCTCCGCCTACATCAGGTCCCTGCAGGACATCCTGGACGGCAACGCTCCAGAGGACACCTGCTCCTGGGTGCTCTCCAGCATCCTGGGTGAAGAATCCGGGCCTCCAGAATCAAAGTCAGAATTCAAATTCCAAGAATTCCAGCCAAATCCGAAAGCAAGTGGCCCAGACAAGATCCAGCACACAGCCGGTGACCCACAGCAAGACACAGACTTCGTGTCTTTGCTGTGCAGCTCCTCAGACTCGGGAGTTTTCCAGGATAATCTCGAGACGTTTTCATATTTGTCGCCAATGTCCGAGACTGAAGCAGTGGCACTATTGCTAGGAGGCGACGCGGGTCGTGGGTGGAGTGACGTCCACCACACGCCGGTGGTGTCTTGATGCAGCCGCCCAAGGCCACACGTGCCCCGCCGGGAGTGTGGTCGACGAAGGGAACTCGCAAAACAAAAGAGTGGTACCAGCCTCGCCTTGGTCTTTCTCACAGTTAGCGTCGCTGCTTCGTGAGGTTGCGATCTGTGATGACAGAAAATAATATATTGTTTAACACATATATATGTATTTATGAAATAGTTGGTAGGAAGTGCCGAGGACACTGAAAGTCAACGGGGAGTGCAAATTAATATAAGATGTAATTGTAATATGTTACACTTTTTTACTGTAAGTATGAAAGGCAGAATTGTATGAACAGCAAACGTCTTCCAGAGTGATTTGGTTTCGCTTGTTACTGTGTTTGACACCACCTGCACGGCCCGGCAACCTGCATCCCCGCCAAGTTTCGATTAAAATTGTTACCATCTAAAAAGTGATCAGGCAATCTAGTGTGGACTGAGGAAAAGAGCACATACACAAACATATATGATTTCCTCATTATTCCATGAATCAGTATTACCAACAATCCATCATGCCTTCAGATAGACAGTGTAGACAGAAACACACATCCATCAGCGGTCGGGTAATAAATCAATTCGGGCTACTGCATGTACGTGCTTCCTCTTGAAGCGGCACGGGTGCGTTGGTAAGCCCTGGGAGGCAGCAGTGGCTTTGCTGATCAGCTTTGTCACATCGTATATAAATCTAGTCATTCCTTCTGTGCCATACGATAAGACATGATGTATGCAAACGATCTGCCGTACAAGAAAGTTAGTGATATTGAGAATTATGTTAATATATTTCCATTCACATTTCTGTTAGCAATACTCAAGCGACCGGCCGTTGTGGAAGGGCGATGCCATGTGAAGGGCTGAAAGCGCGCCGGGCGGCAGGCTGGAGGAGACCTGGCACAGTGTTCCCGGGGGCCAGCCAAGCAGTCTCGTGTGAGCCTTCCGCCCGGCAGATGATAGTCACTTGCCGCCCGGTGCTGTATGTTGTGCATTTTAGCTAGAGGTCATCTGTTTTTTTTTTTAGCTCTCAAGGGAAACATATGGGTTGTAATCCTATTGTTATACTAGAGATTAAATTATGATTTCTACCTGTACTTTTCTTTTCATACTTCACCCCTTACAGCTATTGACCGATGTAACTACTCACGCTGGAGCGGCAGATTACCCACCAGGAGAAAACAGCCGGTTAGGAGTGCATCAGAAGCCTGGACGGCAGTAGTCGTGCATCTGTGTCATGCATCGAACTACGCGTCCAGAACATGGCATGCTTTCACGCTAAAAAAGTTGGTACAATAGAAGGGAAAAAATAACTCCACCCACTATATTCACCTTGCCAATTTTATAAATCAAAAATACTTCATTAGCTCCGAAAAAAAATCTTTGCCTTGAGAAGACAGTAGGTCTGTACGCAGAGGTCACCATGGACCAGCGATCCATTTACTGTTTTCAACCAAGTTCTGCAATAATTTTATTAATGCACGTATGTACCTGCCTTCTTAACCACCTCCTATGTGTACGCCAAACTGTAGTCATTATTGTGCTCTATCTTTGGTCATTTCGCTTTCTCGCCCATGAAAAGCATCAACCTTTTCAGTCTGGCGTCGCCAACACTATTAACATATTCTCATTCCGCCTTCACCTTTGTCCAGATCAGAGCATGCTTGTGGTTAGCTTGGAAGAATCATACACCCAACTGCACACTATTTCACCGTTGCACACAACTTAATGAATGAAAAAGTGAGTCTATAAATTCAAGGCGGTAAATAAACCTTGAAGAGAGATATAATTAGATTCACGAGCTGACACTAATCTTACTCAACACTGATTTTAAAATACGGCCAAGAGTTTCATTTTTATTTTCATTATATATATATATATATATATATATATATATATATATATATATATATATATATATATATATATATATATATATATATATATATATATATATATATATATATATATATATATATATATATATATATATATATATATATATATATATATATATATATATATATATATATATATACACACACACACACACACATACACACACACACTATCAATTTACGGCCCGGTAGCTCAGCGGATAAAGCGTCTGCCTCACAACCAGAAGGACCGGGATTCAATTCCACAGCCGGGTGAAGATAAGTTGGGTTTATCTTCTTTCACGTGTAGCCCTTGTTTACCTAGCAGTGAGTAGGTACGCGACGTCAGGCAAGGAGTTATGACCTCGTTGTCGCGGTGTGTTGTGTGTGAGTGGTCTTAGTCCTACCCAAAGATCGGTGCTATGAGCTTTGTGCTCTTCCGTAGGGGAACGGCTGGCTGTCTCTCGAGAGACCCGCAGCAGACCAAGAGGTAAATTACACACACACACACACACACACACACACACACACACACGCATACACGCGCACACATGCACACACACAGACACACACAAAAAAAAAAAAAAAAAAAAACGGGCGCGTGCGCGCAACTTTTATTCTTCCATCACTTCTTTCATTGCTGAAGCATTAGAGCTTACATTTCTATACTTTTATTTACATGAAACTATTGCAATGAAAACATGTACACATATTTATACATGCATACATAAATATACTTACATAGGTTCACAAATAAATACATACATATAGTCTCTCTCTCTCTCTCTCTCTCTCTCTCTCTCTCTCTCTCTCTCTCTCTCTCTCTCTCTCTCTCTCTCTCTCTCTCTCTCTCTCTCTCTCTCTCTCTCTCTCTCTCTCTCTCTCTCTCTCTCTCGCTTTCTCGCTCTCTCTCTTTTTCTCTCTCTTTCTTATATATATGTGTATATATATATATATATATATATATATATATATATATATATATATATATATATATATATATATATATATATATATATAAACAGGCCGAGGGACAGACAGACGCGAACAAACAAGTACACACATTTACACGTAGTGCGGCAGATTACACGCTAAGTTAAGGGGAAGGAATGTGACCTGAGCGACGCGCCGTGACGAGCTGGGAGGGCCGAGGGGCGGCCCGGGCGGGGCGGGGCATAGAGGGGCGGGCGGGGCAGGCGTGGTGGTAGAGCGGGGCGAATGTGAGGCTGGGTTGAAGGAAACGAAACGGGCGACAGCGACATAAAGAGTTACTGAAGCCTGGCATAACCCTCATCGTCGGGCTGGAAGCAATGTCAGAAATACATGTCTGCACACCTAAGGAAAATCTACTGTCCCAGTTATTTATTTCAAGGGGGACGCATCAAGTAAAATATTCCTATATATGCGTCCTACATACTCTTTGTTACTTGTTTATAACATTTTACATGTGAAGTATATATGTCATGTATTTTCGATTTTTGTCATCCATTATAATAAATTTGTAGTCTGGAACTTGCTTGCTAGAATATAGAAAAAAAAACAATAACGACCACGATCTGAACACTTAATGATGACCCCTGAAAAGGGTTCTTCATAGTTTTGCCTCAGTAGCTGGATATTCACTCCAGGTCACTCACTGCAGGCCCACACATCAGGGATAAGGAGGCAAACGTTCGGCTTCTTTCGCTCAAAGGGCAGAAATTGGGAGACTTTTCTTGTTTGCAGGACTAAATAAGTACGTCTGCCAGCACGCTGAACATCCCAAAGAACAAGCCACTACCCACACCGCCATGGACCGGACACGACGCGAGGGACCCTCCGTGATAATACCTCGAGCGCAGGAGTAACGACCCACGGCACACACACCACAGCCTCGATATAAAGGACCCACAGCATATATCCGTGACAGGCAAAATAGTACGAGTCTAGGCAGATCTGAGCGACAAAAAGATGTCTCTGTTCCCTCATGTAAGTTCTCTCTCTGCCTCTTCTCTTCTCTTCTCTTCTCTTCTCTTCTCTTCTCTTCTCTTCTCTTCTCTTCTCTTCTCTTCTCTTCTCTTCTCTTCTCTTCTCTTCTCTTCTCTTCTCTTCTCTTCTCTTCTCTTCTCTTCTCTTCTCTTCTCTTCTCTTCTCTTCTCTTCTCTCTCTCTCTCTCTCTCTCTCTCTCTCTCTCTCTCTCTCTCTCTCTCTCTCTCTCTCTCTCTCTCTCTCTCTCTCTCTCTCTCTCATACTCCTTCACCTTCAGCCCTAAAAACATCTTGCATCATTCTGTAATACTCCTAAACAGAAATATAAAGATCAATAATACTATATACATCAATTACTACTACTACTACTACTACCACAGCTACTATTACGACTTACCCTGCCCATTAAGCTTGAGATAATAACGCAGCTTCAAGTGGCTGAATAGACACTCTCGGCTTAGGTTCAACTATTCTGCCCCCATCCGACTCTGCTTCCCTCGCCCCCTTCCGCCTCTCTTCCCTGCCCGGCTCCACCACCTTCGCCTCTTATTAGCACCGGGCAAGCACACTCCAGGGGTCACTCACGAGGGTCAGCAGGAGTCACGCAGCGAGGGAAGGCTCTGAGGGGTCGTAGGAAGGTCAACCACACCCTCCCTTCCACTTAATTCTCTCTTTTCTCTTTCTTTTCTCTTTTTCTTTTCCCTCTCTTCTTTCATTTTTCTCACTCTTTTCTCTCTCCTTTTTTTTCTGTCTCTCTGCATTTCATCTCTTTTCTCTCCCTTTTTCTCTTTATTTTCTCTGTTTTCTCGGTTTTCATTTCTCTCTCTCTCTCTCTCTCTCTCTCTCTCTCTCTCTCTCTCTCTCTCTCTCTCTCTCTCTCTCTCTCTCTCTCTCTCTCTCTCTCTCTCTCTCTCTCTCTCTCTCTCTCTCTCTCTCTCTCTCTCTCTCTCTCTCTCTCACACACACACACCTCACTCTTCGTAATCTTGTCCCTCGTTCATCTCCATTTCTCACACCTACATGTCTTCTCACCTCTCTTTCCCCTTCTCCATCCATCCCCGCTCTCCCCCCTCCTCCTTGCCTGCCCTCGCCCTTCCCGCTTCCCTCCGTCCTTTCCCAGCTCGCTCCCTTCATTGATCTGCATATTCCGTGATAGTGTTTCGCTCCAATACTCTTCACCCAACCGGTACCAGGGCCTGCAAGTTTCCCGCCGCATAGTTCTCAGGTTTGGAGACTCGAAAAGATGAACACTCCAGACCCTTCGCCTGTTTCGTTGCATGCTGAGTGGATAGATAATATGAGGCTCAGTCCTAGCAAAGTTTGTGTCCCTAGTATAACTTTACCTTGGTTTTGATAGATATTCTGTGCCTAATTGAGTGGTATATGAGACTGATGTTTGCTTTCCCACTGAAGGCTGCATTTTGAGATTCTTGTAAAATATGAAAACATGTATGACGGAGGTTTTGTGATATGCTAATACATAAATCCACCTGTGGGGGGGGAGAGAGAGAGAGAGAGAGAGAGAGAGAGAGAGAGAGAGAGAGAGAGAGAGAGAGAGAGAGAGAGAGAGAGAGAGAGAGAGACCGGAGGGGAGAGAGAGAGAGAGACGAGAGAGAGAGAGAGAGAGAGAGAGAGAGAGAGAGAGAGAGAGAGAGAGAGAGAGAGAGAGAGAGAGAGAGAGAGAGAGAGAGAGAGAGAGAGAGAGAGAGACAACGTACAACATAGTAACTCAAAGTGCATATATTTTCACACACACACACACACACACACACACACACACACACACACACACACACTTCAGTCTTTGTTTTTTTCTGGCATTCAATGACTGCGTAATGCAGCGGTTGGAGAGCTCAGCTCACATCAGAGAGACCTCAGGTTCGATTTCCGAGCGTTATGGAGACGGATAGGTTGTCTTTTTATACCTGTGTCCCTCTCCACCCAACAGTGAATGGGTATCAAGAACTAATCATTGGGTGTGCTTTGCGTCCCAGAGTGGTGGTCTGCACCTGCAGTAACCCTGGAGTGAGAACCCAAGGCCTTCAGACCAGACACATGAACCTGTAGCACAGTCAAGGACGATAGAAATAAGTGAATTACACACGCGCAGGCACGCAAGCTCGCAAGCACTCACAGACACAAAACAAATTCGACAAAACACAGACACAGAAACAAATTCGTCGCAGGCTGAAAGCCACAAGTTCCGTCAACTGGCAATATGAGAAAAAGGTAAAGTTGGGGGCATAAGCTATAGTTGCGCATGGCCTCGGTGCTTATCTCCGTGGCAAGGACCCTTGAGCCTATGGTGGGTGAGAACCCATTACCTTGGGACACAAGGTCAGTGTATCATTCGAGTTACCACAGTGTACAATTCCCAGGTGTCCCCAGGTATCCATTTATCGGCCAGCCCGAAAGGAAAATGAACAGCTGGGTGAGCTGCACGCCGACTGCCCGGGCCGGGATTCAAACCCGGGAATATTTCTTGATACATTAGTTTCTCTTCGATGCATGAGTTCACGGCATAAGGCATGTATTGAGTGGCCACTTTGCACTTTTATGTTAAGTTTGACGCCATAAAACTCTAAGGCATGAACACTCCCAGGAAAAAACTCCTCCATGCTAATATTTGCCCCCGAGCTTTTTAAGATGGTTACAAAATAAATATCCGTAAAAATTTATGCGACAAAATCGCTGAAGATTATATGAAAACCAGCCATAACATAACCACGAGGCACGGGTTTAAGGATTCGGTGCTGATGCGGCTCGTCTCCGCCCCGGGCCCCCAGATGACGGGGACGGCTGAGCAGTCTCCTCAAAGCATGCAATTAGTGTCATATGAATAAACTCTCGCCCGCCCTCGTCCCGCCACCACCCGATGCCCCGTTTCGTCGCTTCAACACGTCTGCCGGTCAGGAATACCACCGCCGCCACAGCCACCGCCACCACCACCACCACAACCACCGCCTCGAAGGGCCGCCCAAAAAAGTTGTCCCCAGCTGGTGGTCTTTTGTGTTCCCTATCAACGTGCTGCTATAAAACCCTCCATGATGAGGCTAATTATGCATTCTAGCCTCCTCCCGCCCTCCTTATCCTCCCCTTCCATTTATCCTTCGCCTCGCCCTCTCATCACCTTCATCTTGGGCCGCCACCTCCACGGCAGCACCTGTGATACCCGCTACCTGTGTTGAGTGCCGGGTCTTTACCTCCTCCCTCACAAAACTAACCTTCGGGTGTTGATGGCGCACTGGCAGCCTAAACAATACGCCTGCAAGATGCGCGGACACAGAAGGATTGTGTTCCGAGGCAGCTGAGTAAATAGCTAGCAAGTATGTGGCGAAGGGCTAGTAATGCTATAAATGGCGCCTGGCATGGTAGGGCAGGGCACTGTGTAGGAGATTGGTTAGTGGTAGCGTTTGTGAGAGATGAGGTAGTGGTGGTGGTAGTGGACATGGTGGTGGTGGTGGCAAAGAACTTGTGTGTGGCCGAGAGCTATACTGCGATGTCTAACGTGGCAAACAATGTAAAGGTGCAGAGGCTTGGTGGTAGTGGCGATGATAGTGGTATTTTTCGTGGTGGTGGCAGCGTCAGCGTTAGTAGAGGCAACGGTGAAGGCGGTGGTGCTACATTTCCCCATCAAGAGAACTAAATCTATCATTTTCAAACATGTGCTGCCTCTAGTTGTTAGTAAAAATTTTAGTCACTTTGTAAATATTAATACCACTCGTGAGGAAATAGGGTCACTAAGAAACTACAATGTTTGGCATGACAGATAATGTAAAGGCACAGAGGCTTGATGACAGTAGCGGTGGTAGTGGTAATTGATGTGGCAGTGTGACATTTTTCGTTATGCAACTAAATCCATAAATCCTACGTGCCTCTACTTGTTAACATAAGAACATAAGAACTCAAGGAATCTGCAAGAGGCCGGTTGGTAGCACTTTAATCGTTATTTTATAGTAATACAACTCGTTAAGAAAGTTCAGGTCACAAAGTAATTAATTTAGCGAGGCATTCCTGAAACCGGATCACTAACACGGGCACAAAAAGTTTATTTCTTTGTAGACCTCTCACGAGTCTTTTCATTACATCGACTTATAACTGATACCGGCTGTGTTACACTTGGTTTTACGACAATTTAAGTGACAACCATGAAAAAACGCTACAAATTCGCCAACACGCAGCTCTTAAAGGAGGGAACAATCCTGAGCCTCGCGCGGCCCGCAATCTGACGTTTACAGCCCAGCCATCAACATAACCTTCCACAGCACAACGTTTACAACACTGCTCCCCACAATGCCTCCTCCCGCTGGATAGTTTTATGGCCTATGAAAGTGACGTCGTTTTTCCTACACGTCAACGCGGATCATGGTTACGTTCCGGTCGGTCTCTCTCGGCCACTACCTGAGTTACGGCTACACGCGGAACAAGAGCTACAAGACCTTCAAGTAACGACAGAGATTCTCGTCCTTGTTTTCCACATAAACAAGACAGCGAGGTGAAGCCATTACCTGCTGCCCCTTGCTACTGCTGCTCTTTCTCCGCCCCTTTCTTTCGCATTTCTTTCTCTTCTCTTTTAAGTCTTTTTTTCTGCAGCAAAGAAGGCAGTTCTCGGGCAAAACAAAAACAGATAAAAAAACGTTATGCAATGTTCCCCTAAGAAGGGTAGAAAAAGCCAAACAATAAGATGGTTACTTCCTGTGGGGAGGTGTCTTCATGCTCTTCTCTTAAAAGGTTGGTCTGGAGTTTACCAGTGAAAGCGACGAAACAATGGTCAATCTTGTAGAGATTTGGACAGAATAGGACGAGCTAAAGTAAAAATTCCAGTGCACCATGCAGGCCGCGGGAGTAGCGGAGGCATGATGTTAGTAAGTTTAGAACAGTTAGCATAAAATGTCAATAGAATAGAGAAAGGGTAAAAATCACAGAGCCTTTTTTTCTTATACCTATCTACCCTTTCCTGTTCTTGTTATTTGCTGCTGTTGTTGCTGCTTTTGCTGTTGTTGTTGCTGTTGTTCCTGTTGTTGTTGTTGTTGTTGTTGTTGTTGTTGTTGTTGTTGTTGTTGCTATTTTTCTTACTGTTCTTGTTGTTGTTGCTATTTTTCTTACTGTTGTTGTTGTTGTTGTTGTTGTTGTTGTTGTTGTTGCTATTTTTCTTACTGTTGTTGTTGTTGTTGTTGTTGTTGTTGTTGTTGTTGTTGCTTGCTGTTGCTGTTGTTGTTGTCGTTGTTGTTGTGGTGGCGGCGGTGGCGGTAGCGGTAGCGGTGGAGGCGGTGGTGGTGGTAGTGGTGGTGGCGGTGGTGGTGGTGGGGGTGGGAGGGGGTGGGGGTGGAGGGGTTGGCGGTGGTGGTGGGGGTGGGGGTGGGGGTGGAGGGGTTGGTGGTGGTGTTGGCGGTGGCTGTGGTGGTGGTGGAGGTGGTGGTAGTGGTGGTGGTGGTGGTGGCGGCGGCGGTGGTGGTGGTGGCGGTGGAGGTGGCGATGGTGATGGTGGCGGTGGTGGTGACGGTGCCGCTGGTGGTGGTGGTGGTGGCGGCGGCGGTGGTGGTGGTGGCGGTGGAGGTGGCGATGGTGATGGTGGCGGTGGTGGTGACGGTGCCGCTGGTGGTGGTGGTGGTGGTGGTGGCGGTGGCGATGGTGATGGTGGTGGTGGTGGTGGTGACGGCGCCGCTGGTGGTGGTGGTGGTGGTGATGGTGGTAGTGGTGGCGGTGGAGGTGGCGATGGTGATGGTGGCGGTGGTGGTGACGGTGCCGCTGGTGGTGGTGGTGGTGACGGTGCCGCTGGTGGTGGTGGTGGTGGTGATGGTGGTGGTGGTGGCGGTGGAGGTGGCGATGGTGATGGTGGCGGTGGTGGTGACGGTGCCGCTGGTGGTGGTGGTGGCGGTGGAGGTGGCGATGGTGATGGTGGTGGTGGTGGTGACGGTGCCGCTGGTGGTGGTGGTGGTGGTGGTGGTGGTAGTGGTGGCGGTGGATGTGGAAGTAGTGGTGGTGGTGGTGGTGGTGGTGGTGGTGGTGGTAATGGTGGCGGTGGAAGTGGTAGTAGTTGTGGTGGTGGTGGTGGTGGTGGTGGTGGTTGCGGTGGAGGTGGCGATGGTGATGGTGGTGGTGACGGTGCCGCTGGTGGTGGTGGTGGTGGTGGTAGTGGTGGCGGTGGCAGTGGAGGTGGAGGTGGTGGTGGTGGTGGTGGTGGTGATGGTGACGGTGGTGGCGGTGGCGGTGGTGGTGGTGGTGGTGGTGGTGGTAGTGGTGGCGGTGGCAGTGGAGGTGGTGGTGGTGGTGGTGGTGGTGGTGGTGACGGTGCCGGTGGTGGTGGTGGTGGTGGTGGCGGTGGCAGTGGAGGTGGTGGTGGTGGTGGTGGTGGTGGTGGTAGTGGTGGCGGTGGCAGTGGTGGTGGCAGTGGTGGTGGTGGTGGTGGTGGTGGTGGTGACGGTGCCGCTGGTGGTGGTGGTGGTGGTGGTGCTTGAAGTAGTAAAGTACTCTCAGCAAAGTCTTTATGCAACTGACGTGAGACTCGGAAAATAATGAACGAGGAGCACAAACAATTTATTGAACTTGGATTAATCTTCCCTCTGGTAACAAAAAACATACACATCAGAAAAAATTAGACGACCTTGTAATACTTAATGTGTGGGGCGCAAGTGAGTCTGTGCAACAATACCTGATTTTTTCCCTCTTGATTCTTGCGTCCTCTCATTCCCTTGACGGTGAATATTTGTTTTTCCCTTATGAGTTATGGCAAACATTAACGAGCCCAGAACTTGATGAAGAGAATGTGCTGCTGCCGTAAAAGCTCAACCATTATTATTACTCACTCGAACCGCTAATTACTCACTCGAATACTGAGTCGCAAAAAGATTTACCACCTTCATTACCTGACCTAAGAGTCCAACCTCCCGCAGCAATTACACATGTCGCACGCTCCCTCACCTGCCGGCGCTAACTACCAGACCACATAGGTGTACACAAGCCCCACCATCTCCCGGTCCACCTGGCTTTTCAGTGTCCTCCCCATAAAAGGTGTTCAAGAGGTGTTCGTCCACTCCCTCACGGCCATATACAGTCACTCCTTCCCTCCCTCCTTCCCCTCCCATCCCGACACATCCGACATCATCCTTTTCTTCTGCCTCTCGTCTCACCTGCCTCCCCAAGAGCACCCCATTCACCCCCTTCCCTGCCGCCTCGTCGTCCTCCTTCTCCTCCTCCTCCTCCTCCTCCTCCTCTCTCGAATCATTACTTAAGCCTTACTTGATGTCTTTCTTCCCTATACGGTGACGCCCGGACGAGGGACGACCTTATGTGTGTGTGTGTGTGTGTGTGTGTGTGTGTGTGTGTGTGTGTGTGTGTGTGTGTGTGTGCTATCATGGGAGCATGTATGTGGTTGGATGAGTGTGTGTTGCAAGAAAGTACTGATGGTAAATGTAAATTACTCTAAATTATCTTTATTTTTGCGATTCTTTATTTTCTGCGACTGCATGAAGCATTGGAAGGATCACTCTTCTTTACCTCCTGCGGTCTTGGTATTTTATCTGAAGCTTGCGTCACTACTATCTCCAGTCAGGTTATGGATGAGGTCAGTCACAGAATTTATATAAACACATTTAATGACAGAGATTTATGTGAAGTATCTACTAAAGACCACCACGTGCGTACTCGTTTATCATCTAATGTTATATGCCGCACATGCCTAACGTA
>NC_066534.1:8237971-8277971 GCF_024679095.1 Eriocheir sinensis | reverse complement strand
CGTTGAATTATACATCTCGAAAGCTTTTGACAGTTTGGCAGAAATCATTGCTTCCTAAACCACCCTCCTACGTGTTCTATCTCTCTCACTGAACTTTTATCTCCAGTTTCATTTCCAGTCAGTCTATCTCTGCAATGGTAGACAGACACTGTTCTTCCCCTAAACCTATCAACTATGGTGTCCCGCAGGGCTCTATCCTATCTCCTATTCTCTTTCTGTTACTTGTCATTGATCTTCTTTCCACAACAAACCGTCCTATCCACTCGTACGCCGATGACTCTACTCTGCATTATTCAACTTCTTTCAACAGAAGACCCTCCCAACGAGAATTACAAGACTTCAGATTGGAAGCTGCAGAACGCTTAACATCAGACCTTGCCCTCATTTCTGATTGAGGTGGGAGAAACCTGGTGTCATTCAACGCCTCAAAAACTCAATATCTCCATCTATCAACGCGACACAATTTTCCAAACAACTATCTCCTACTTTTCGACAACACTCAGCTGTCACCTTCTACACCAAACATCTTCGGTCTATCTTTAGCTCATAATCTTAACTGGAAACTTTACTTCTCCTCTCTCACTAAATCAGCTTCCTCGAGGTTGGGCGTTCTGTATCGTCTCCTCCAGTTTTTTTCTCTCTCCTAGATGCTGTCCATATACAAGGGCCTTGTCCGCCCTCGTATGGAGTATGCATCTCACGTGTGGTGGGGCTCCACTCACACAGCTCTCTTGGACAAAATGGAGTCTAAGGCTCTTCGTTCCATCAACTCCCCTTCTCTTAATGACAGTCTCCTACCTCTTAAATTCCGCGGCAATGTTGCATCTCTTTCTATCTACTACCAATATTTTCATGCTGACTGCTCTTCTGAACTTGCTAAATGAATGACTCCCCCCCCCTGCAATACCCTTATGCAAGAGCTAACTAGCATCTTCATTCTTTTATCCCTTCTGCTGGTAAACTTTGAAACAGCCTTCCTTTGTCTCTATTACCTCCTGCCTACGACTTGACCTCTTTCATGAGAAGTGTTAATACACCTCTCCTCCCGAAATTAACCTTTCTTTTGCCCTCTTACTCTGCTTCCTTTTATTGAAGGAGCGCCAAGCTGACTTTTGTTTTACCTTTCTGTTTTATTGCCCTTGAGATGTCTCCCTTGTTGAAAAAAAAATAGCAAATCTGACAAAATTGAGCAACAATTTAAAAATCAACGTTCATTCCACAAGTATACACAGCAAATTAGAAAAACAGTCTATTAACAACATTAACTGAAAATCTAAAGTCATCATCGTATACTTGTTTACTTTGAGGAAACTATAAAAGCAATTACATAAATCTTTACCATTCCCATCTTCCTGCCTCAGTCTGGGATTATATGTGTATTTAAGTGCGATTTAGGTAGTTAAAAATGAGGCCACAATTGTCCCCCATCTCTTTAAATGACTACAAGCACCTTCCCAACATTTTTTTCTATAAGACATCCATAACCACAGTCATTCTTCACTCTAATAGGAGAATAGGTATGCTTCCTCTCACCACTCATCCGTTATCGCCACCACCACCTCGCCACACACATCACTCTCCCAGAAGCCACGCCTCGTCACGCCTCAACACCTCCTGCGTGCCCCCTGCCATACGTTCCTTAAAAAATTTAGTGTTCACCGCCCAGTGATGGATGGATAGGGGTAGGACCAGGCAACACCACGTCATATACTAACATGGTACCATAAGCTATAGAACCTCATTACTCTGCCAAGTTTACTAATTAAAAACCTAAGTAATTTAGCACCACAAACATCCACACCATCCTATATATAGTCGCTGGCTGTTTTCTTCTACTACTACTGCTACTTATTCTATTACCATACCACTACTATTACTACCACTGCTGCTACTACTGGGACTACTGATACTGATACTACTATTACTACTACTACTAACTAGGCCCACCACTACTACTGCTACTTATTCTATTACTATACCACTACTATTACTACCACTGCTGCTACTACTGGGACTACTGATACTGATACTACTATTACTACTACTACTGACTAGGCCCACCACTACTATTTCTAGTACTAGTATACTACTACTACTACTGCTATTCCCACGCACACATCTGGTCACAAAGCAGCACATCCTCCACCACACACTTCCACCACTTTCACTCAAAACACATCTGTACACTTTCGAAACCCCAGAGATCATCGCCGCACATTCAACCTTTGTTCTAATTAACGTGGAAGCCCCACATGCTCGGTGAGGGACGACAGGCAACTCATCGTTTTTATTTTATTTTTATTTTATTTTAGACAGATAACATAACTTTACTCTCTTGGGTCAGGCGCCGTTGTTCCTCTATTCAGGGCGTCAGAAGAGACTATTTAGCTCGATTAGTATTTATATATGAGAAAAAATAGCTATCCTTTGATATATTTTCCCACTACAGGGTCATTTATGAAGGGGTCCAGACTTTGAAACGTGGCGTGGATCTTGTAGGGGAAGAAAACAAGCGCAGGTTTGCCCTGTGCCGCGGCAACTGGGCAGCGGGCAGCCACCCGCCCGGCGAGGCACCACCACCCGGCGGCTGCCCCGATGATAAACTATACCGATATTGGAGGGAGGGAGAGGCTGCAGCCTTATTTTATTTTAACCCTTCGCCGCAGCAATATAATGCTATTTTTATCACTGACGTTCAAATATTATATTGCAGCCTTTAAATGTTATCGTTCATATAACTGAGGTTCCCGTTGATATTATCAACACGGCTGCTGCTTCTTACTCGGGTTACCGCCGCAGCCACCCAAACTTGGAATATGCTTTCGAGGAGAGAAGTCTGGTGCAGTTTTCTTGACCAAACCAACCAAGCTCTTGTTCGACTTTTTCTCCAAAACATTATTGCCGTGTGTGTGTGTGTGTGTGTGTGTGTGTGTGTGTGTGTGCTCGTGTGCATGTGCGTGTGTGTGTGTGTGTGTGTGTGTGTGTGTGTGTGTGTGTGTGTGTGTGTGTGTGTGTGTGCGTGTGCGAGTGCGTGTGCGTGTGCGTGTGCGTGTGCGTGTGTGTGTGTGTGGGTAGGAAGGAAGATGATGAATGTACACAATGCTTTACAGAAGATTTTTTCTTTTTTTATGCCCAGCCAATGGTGCCGGTAGGCTTTCTTGGTAGGGCCTGGTGGTCGGCCCCAGCCCGGTATGGCACAGACAAGTGTTTTATAGTGGTGCCAACTTGCTTGACTCATGCTATCCCCCGGAACTCACTATTTTGCTCTTTATTGAGTTAATCTAGAGTCCGGGTTGATAGGTGGTCTTCAGAATCGAGGAAGTGGGTAGTCTCAGGTCACTCTTTCATGACTTAAAATTGTCAGCTTGTAGCGGTAAGCTTTTCTCCTTCTTGCCCCAATACTTCCTTCTGTTTACTAGTAGTGAGTTAAATAAAATCTGAGACGCTCCATATAGAAGGCTGTACAATGTACATGCGTCTACATTAAAAGTAAGACCATGGTCAATATATAATGAACATTATACAAAGGAAGTGTGAGGGATCAAAACGGGTGTGGAAAATTTCTTCTCAGCTTCTACGGAATAAAGACAAGGAAATGCTGGTGTTTCTCTATTAAAACCTGTACATACATCCTTAGTGCATATACTGCAGCAGTTGAATAACTAGAAACATATGATATGTGGAAGAAATAAGGCAGACAAACTCATTTACGCCGACGATCAGGGAGCGAGAAATGCAATGTTTTGGGTGGAATTGCTGGTTCCCCCCACCGGCTAAGCTCCGCCCCCCCCCTACCCCACTTGCTTCACCTCACAGTGAAGAGCGGCCCGCTGAGGGCCACTCCATGTATTATTCCTCGAAGCTCCTTCCACCCTTACTTGCACCGCCCACAAGTGACCAGGTGAATTGATCAAGGCGTTGGCAGCCCATCAGATGAGCTTTGTAACCCCGCTTTACCTGTAATTATAACTGCCATAATGTATATTACTTGATCATTCTGTGAAGGATTAATTGATTCTCATCACTTCAGATGTACCTGCTCTGCGCGGCATCACAAACTCACGTGTTCCCCGCCAGCCCCGCCGCAGCCCCGCCCTGCTGACCTGTTTCGGGCGATTGCTGCGGCTCTTGGGCCTTGAAAGGACCGCTGGTAATGAGGCTGTTTAAAATGGTTGTTTAGTCTCGAAGAAACTAATTACAGACTTCTCTTCTTAATCACTTCTCTAATCATAGACGCAAAGAAAAAAAGATGATTACCTGCTTGCCGAAGGAAAAACATTTGCTATTGTGATCTTTGTTGAAGCCACAGTTGTACGCTACCGTGAAGAGGCTGTTGTTCAGGGGGGGTTGGGAGATTAAAATTAAGAGTTAACTCAAAGAAAACTTCCTTTGTACTTCCATGACTTGCCGAGTTTTGAGACCCTATTTTACTATTTTTGTTTACATTTTTATTGAAAAGAATGCGGCTAATATGAAATGGACAGTTTATGGATGGCCATCTGAATGTTAAGTTTTTTTTTTTTAAAGAAATTAACTTTCCTTCTTTTACTTGAAAGATTGTAAACGGTGGAAGAGGTTATACAATTTACCCAACACTTGGTAAGGCAATGCGAGGTGGAGCCACTCAGCCTTCACCGCGTCGCTTTTTTGCCCAAGGAAGATAATTGGTGATGAGTTTTGGTGGCGGCGCATCAAGAACCTTTGAGGCACTTCATTCCATTCACAAGGCTTGTGCTTGTTGGGATAGGGCGCCTCTGCACAAAAGGAGTGATAATTTATCTTAAAATCAATCTTTGTATGTACAACCAATTCTTGTAGCAAAATAAATGATCGACATTTTGAGAGGTTTAGAACAAATATTTTAATAAGATAGCGACTTCAATACGAATGATTGCCTTCCTGTCTAAACTGTTTATGATCATAAGGGAAATATTACTACTCAAAATTTATGACAAAAAGCTCACAGCTCTGCGTAAGATATGCGACATTCGTTATGTGTCACCAGCCATTAACACAATGTTTAGAACTTACAAATAAAAGTTGAGGATGCGCTAGAATACATCCTCGTTATAAATTTCTACAGTAAATAATTTTAAAAAAATAATCGTATTTTCTCTTTCTAACAAGTATAGGAAGTGTGTGTGCGTGCGTGCGTGCGTGCGTGCGTGCGTGCGTGCGTGCGTGCGTGTGCGTGTGTGTGTGTGTGTGTGTGTGTGTGTGTGTGTGTGTGTGTGAAGATGAACTCATAACACGAAAAAAAAATAACTAACTTTCTCGTTATTTTTTTTTTTACAGGAAAGAAAGCAGCTCAAGGGCAATGAAAAAAAAGGTAGAAAAAACGCCAATCGTTGCTCCCAAAAAAGATAGAAGTAAAGAGTGGCCCAAAGAGAGGTCAGCTTCGGGTGGAGAAGTGTCTTGATAGTTTAGTTTAGATTTAGTTTAAGGAATCCTCACAAAAGATGCCTAGCATATACCATTTACATAAATATGATTGTAACGATGAGAGAGAGAGAGAGAGAAAAGTGTGTGTGTGTGTGTGTGTGTGTGTGTGTGTGTGTGTGTGTGTGTGTGTGTGTGTGTGTGTGCGTGGGTGTGGGTGGGTGTGGGTGGGAGGGAGGGGGAACACTGAAACTGGCGTAAGGGGACATTATTCATGAAATCTTCCTGGTTCCTCGGAGCAGGTGTTACTGCTGACTGACTTGGCAATAATGCCCGGAGTGAACTCCACCATTTAACACCTCCTTTAAGACGGTTTTTATCGTCTAGTTTACCAAATCACTAATATAAGGAGTTCTGTTCTGAGACTGATCGCTCAAAGCTTATCTCTCTCCTTTATTTATTTTTTCAAACATCAAAAGATTTATATATTGTTTATTTCCGGAGTGCTTCTTTTATGAATGAAACGTACAGCGTTTAAAAAGAAGCCAAACCTTAGCGTCACTGGTATAGAACTTTGAAGACTAGAACAACAGACTTTGTTGTCTGGTTCCGCAAATGTTTGACAAGACATTTCCGATATTTTCTGAAACATGTGCATAAGATGTAATACATAATATTTATCATACACGTTTGGTATATTTTTTATGGGTTTCATTTTTTACGAGCAAATCAAACGGTAAAAGTTCAGAAATACACCACTTCTTTCAAGAGTGGAGTATCAAGACACTTCCTCCGATATTGTTTTTTCCTTCTGGCCACTCATTATAATTTCTTTTCAGGAAGCAGCGCTTAGCGGTTTATTTTTTTGTTGTTGTTGTTTTTTGTTGTTATATTTTGTTTAGTTTTTGCCTTTAATGATGATTATCAAAGCAACATGATTTGGGAATAGACGATGAAGAAAAAGAGTAAGAGGAAAATTAAGTAGAATACAAAGAGGAAAAGAGAAAGAAAAATAAATCGGTATTAAATCCAACTTTTTAAGAGCTGTCAATTTTGGGGTAGAGTTTAACAAAAAAGACCAAGTGGCTTGCTTATCCATAGCTCGAATCACTGACAAACATCAGCAATATCGTTGCTTTGCACTTTCATAGCACTTTCCACATAGACAGTTACACTTAACGAGCCATTACCTCGCAGCTCTATATAGTTCTTCAGCAATCCTGGTCTCTACAACACTTTCCGCTCCTCTATATTTTCGCGCAATCACTCTCTCCAGCACCTCGTTGCACAGCGGCGCTTACCACTTACCGCTCGCCCCGCCTTGTCTCTCAGCACTGCGTAAATAGCGCCTCACACCTTTAACAATACCAATATCACACCTCAGAAAGCAACACCCCAGTGATCATCTTTATAATCCGATCCACGTGGAATCTATCTTACAGGTTTTGATCCGATACTTTTTTTCTTCCTCCTTTGAGTCTGACACCCTCCCACCTACCTAGTACACTGGGGGCTGCTATCACCATCCCTGCATTATGCACTGATAGTGAGTGATGCAGGAGTCCGCCTGGCCAAGCCCCACATCAACTATAGTGCAAGATTTCAGGTGCTATATTCAGCTCAGGTTACTGGGTGTCTCGCGTGTGGCAGGGTGAGTGTGGCGGCAGTGGTGGTAATGGCTGCCTAAGCTGATAGCGAAGGTAACAGAAGACGCAACGAAATAAATGGGTATTCGCCCGAATGTACACACAAAGAAATATTTAAGCAAAGCAATCTGCATATTTTTCTTGTCTTCAGATCTATTGTCCCGTTTCCAAACTACTGGATAAATTTTCAATACTGCCTCAACTTTCGGAAATCAATCTGTTCACTCGATTATTCCTCCTTGAAGAAGAACAGCTGGCAAATCTGGGCAGCATTTTTGGTGATAGCATTTGTGGCATCTAATCAGCCATCTATGCTGCTTCTAAAGGTGCTTGTTGGCTTTAAGATAGTTTGCTTGGGCTTCTGATAAATTCTGTTCTTGCACATGTACCTCCACGCGCCCATCATTTAAAGCGTTGAGTTTAGGATGCCACCATTCTCGATATTCTGTATGGACATCGAGGTAGAGGGTTCTTCCTCTAAAGTTCCATTTCACCTTTTTTGTGTTAAGCCAAATACTTTCTCCTCATCTTCCAGTGTCAGGACGAAACCCCTAAATCGAGTGCCAAGGTCATTGTTCGCTGAAAATGACCTCTGAATGGCACGTGTATGAATCTAAATTAGAATATATAACCAAGTTGTCGTCACTTAGGCAGACGTGGCAATATAATCAGCATGTTCATGACCATCAGAAGCATAAGCTACTAAATCAAAAACTAAGAATGCAGTAGGGTTGATATTGCCAGCCGCCTAGAAAACTATGATATACAAGGGGAGATACCTTAATATTAAAACAAAGCATGTCAAGGTTCTATTCTACCCACGACTTCAACTCTTTCAAGAAGGGAGTATCAAGACATCTCCTTTCGAAATTGACCTTCCCTTCTGGCCACTCATTCTGTTTTCTATTTGGGAAGCAGTGACTATTTTCTTACATATTAAACTCCACTGAATAGACAACAAAACCAGCACTCGCATGAGGCTGGTTAAACAAAAGCAATCATCACTGGCTCATGAGGAAGACACTGCCACGACGTTGCTACTTACCTCAGTGCAAAGGAACCACTTTATATGCACAAACACTAATAAGAAACAAGTGAAGCGAAAAACCTGTCTTCCAGAGGGGCGGATCACGCTAATGCCACGATGCGTATCCCTGCCGAGCAAGTCCCGCTGCATCATATCAGGGATCTATATCTTCCCGTGAATCCCGTGTAAACTGTCATTACGGCCGGTGCTATCTCGCCTAATGCTGCGCCTTGTTGAGGTAACGACGCCAGAAAACGCAATCACTGCCTCTCACCTCGCCACATCTGATGTTTGGTATCGGCCGCCGCCTAGATTTACCACCTTGATACGAGGTCTCAAGTCATACTGCACACTCACTGTTGCCGCCTTGACCTCCACCCACACCTGCGTCCCGACCAGTCACTGACTACCCCCCCCCTTCCCCCCCCTGGCTTGCTAGTCCTCATTTGCCCCTCGCCTGGTCACTGCACCTCGTCAACCCACCAGCCTGATCTCCATCGACTGACTTCGAACAGCAACTCGTTCTTACCTAAAATAACAGAAGACAGACGGATCATTCGGTGATGAAAGTTTATTTCTGTTAAGCTGTGTTAAGCAATTAGCAACATTTGAATATAATTTTATAAATTTAATTTTCATTTATATTACAGATGTACCGATAGTATCAGTATCGGTACCGGGAGTATCAGCCTTTATTTGTAGTATTGGTATCGGTAAGATTAAAATACGGCCGATACTCCGATACTTTTCTGCCTTTTTTATTATGTTATTCAAGACTCCATGACTTTCGTTTTTTTTTTCATACTATCAACTTTCAAACCATCCAATTATAGTTTATTGCCAAAGTCCCTGATTTCTAATTTTAAAATGCAAGTAATTCTATACTTTTGTAATCTTACAGATATGTAATCAAAATAAAAAAGTATCAGTATCGGTATCGGCAAAATATCGGCCATTTGTTGGTATCGGAGTATCGGTATCGGTTAAAAAGTGAGTATCGGTATCGGCCAACATCGTGATATCGGCACATCTCTCATTTATCTTCACACACACACACACACACACACACACACACACACACACACACACACACACACACGAACAAACACGCACGCACGCACACACAGGCACTCTCACACACACACACACACACACACACACACACACACACGACCTAGTTCCTTCTCCAAGCCAAAACATTCATCTTGCGAGTAGTTTACGACTGTCATTTGAATATGCTCACTCGTGGCAGCCGACGCTCGTAAACAAAAGGAGGACACGCGGCGGTCTTTACGAGGGCCGCCGGGGCTGCCGCCCACTGCAGACAAACACACAACTTAGCCTTAACTACCCTACCGACTAGACCTCTAACAGACCCACCCCGGCCCGACACACATTCCTCCTGTTACCCGCGCCCTAAGCAGAGTCGAGAGTAGTTCCTCGCCCGCCCCTCACACCTGCAACACCTCAAATTCTCATGTATAGCCGAAGACGAACGAAAGGTTGAGTCCTGTCGAAAATTAAACCCCCGGATGCCTGGGTGCTAGAAGGCTCGGAGTTGGATGTGCTTCATTAAACATCCGAACTAAGAATCACGGCACAACCACTGTACTGCATTGGTCTATGTTCGATTGATGCAAACTGTTAACATTTTGAACTTATCTGTTTAACAAGCTTAAAATTCACGTCACAGTTTTCATTGATAAGTCGCAATTATAAAGCCATGTGAGTACGCTAATTCAGTTTCAAAGACTGCTAAGGCAAGTAATCACCCTGAATTTGGTTTTGCTTAAGAATTTTTTTTTTTTTGTGACCATGGATAGGTAAGCTCATCCTTCGTTCACATATGTTAAATTAAACCACAAATCACCCACACGATGAACATCCTGAGCAACAGCTGCCCTCTCCGAGTCAGCAGTTATCTCCCTTTCTCCCTTTTCTGTTCGTTACCTTCTCCACCGCCAGCAGCATATCATATCCATTTTATGAAGCCCCGTAGACGTCCTTTAGTCCAGCCACACCTTCCTATCTACTGATATGACCTCTGACACCTGTTTTCACAAGGGCGAGCAATATAGTCATTAACAGCACGCCTCCACCCCCCACCCCCCTCCCAAGCTTCCCTCTGGCTCTCCTCAGCTGCCTCAGCCATCAGATCAGTAGATTCCCCGACAGCAAACACTTTGTCATGTCTCCTCTTCCTGACCACCTGCCTCCCTCACACCTTCCCCCTTACCAGGTCGTCCGACACGCCCCTCCCATCAGGTCATCAGACACAGTACCTCGACCTTTGTGGTTCACCCCATCAAGTAGGTCCCTGCGCCCGTTCCCTCCCCTGGACTCAGCGATGTTATCTCAAATTTCCTGATGGTTAGTCCTGTCAATCAGGCGGGGATATCTTGATAAAGCTTTCTAGTACACATTCCTTCGCTATCTGCGGCCGGCGCTCTCAGCGGGACTTCATTAAAGTTCGCAGTGAAACAAATGAAGCCACGGGTCGTTCTGCCAGTCAGGCGCGTCTGATGAATTCAATGGACAGATGAGAAATGGCAAGCTATTCATCCCCGCTGTTCTGTTTATTCGTCTTTGATCTTATTCCCAGGCTGTCTGGAGGTGAGAGGACGCGAGGGCGGGGTGAGAAAATATGCCTCCGCCGGGCCGCGTACTTTATCTGATGTAGATTGCGATGGCCGCGACAGACGGCTCATTTGTCGGGGTCTGGCGGGGTCACGGGCGGCGGCGGCACCATCACCACCACCGCGACTTCAACCACCACCACTGCCACCGTTACCAACACCACAACAGGAACACCACCAACAGAACTATTACCGACACTACTATGACTACCACCACTCGTAACAACAAATACAACCCACATCACCAACACCATAACACCAACACTAGCACTATTACCGTTACTACATCACTACTACAATTATCACCATTACCATCGTCACCACCACCACCACCATGATGACCATATCCATCACCACCACTCCCATAGCTACCACTACCACCACCACCTCGCAGGACAGAGGAGACAATGATGGGACGACAGTTAATCGACCCCTCACCTCACTAAGCAATCATCTTAGTGTTATTGCCTTTCTTTAATCTCCTCTTCTTACCTACTTCCTCCTTCTTGCTCACCCTCTCCTCTCGTCTCCTCTTCCCTTCATTCCTCCTCTCTAGGCATGCTCCTCCATTAACAAATACCACCGACCATCGCCACGGGTACACGCTTCTCACGTCCGCCTCCCTCACACACCGCACCGCCCCTCACAACACAAGACCAAACCATCCACGACCTGAGACCCTTGGTAGCCAGTGTTTGATTCTATTTTTCTTATATTTACGCTTGTTTGCCAGTTTATTTATTCGCTCATTATATTCCTGTCTTCACCTGTAGATTGATCTACCTTTTATTCTTCCAGTATTCAGCACCAGAGTCTTGGTGATCCTTTGTGTTATCAACGCAACACTCTCGTCCCGTCCATGAAACCGATACGCACTATTCTTTTTCGTAGTAATGATTGTGTTTCATAGTAATGATTATGATAGTAATAATAATAATAATAATAATAATAATAATAATAATAATAATAATAATAATAATAATAATAATAATAATAATAATAATAATAATAATAATAATAATAATAATGATAATAATAATAATGATAATAATAATAATAATAATAATAATAATAATAATAATAATAACGATGAAATAATAATAATAATAATAATAATAATAATAATAATAATAATAATAATAATAATAATAATAATAATAATAATAATAATAATAATAATAATAATAATAATAATAATAATAATAATAATAATAATAATAATAATAATAATGATAATGATGATGATGATGATGATGATGATGATGATGATGATGATGATGATGATGATGATGATGATGATGATGATGATGATGATGATGATGATGATGATGATGATATAATAAATAACAATAATAATAATAATAATAATAATAATAATAATAATAATAATAATAATAATAATAATAATAATAATAATAATAATAATAATAATAATAATAATAATAATAATAATAATAATAATAATAATGATGATGATGATGATGATGATGATGATGATATAATAAATAATAATAATAATAATAATAATAATAATAATAATAATAATAATAATAATAATAATAATAATAATAATAATAATAATAATAATAATAATAATAATAATAATAATGATGATGATGATGATGATGATGATGATGATGATGATGATGATGATATAATAAATAACAATAATAATAATAATAATAATAATAATAATAATAATAAAAATAATAATAATGATGATGATGATGATATAATAAAAAATAAGATAATAATAATAATAATAATAATAATAATAATAATAATAATAATAATAATAATAATAATAATAATAATAATAATAATAATAATAATAATAATGTGTTATTATAAATATTAGCACATTATTTTTTACTGTCATGATCTTGCTGGTCTTGCCCCACTCACAAATCACAGGCAGCAATGCTTCGAGTGCAACCACAACATGACTGCAACAAATATAACACTACACCCTCCACACACACACAAAAAAAAAACGCACACACAAACACGCACAGTCGCACACACAAACGCACACACACAAACACGCACACACAGACGCGCACACACAAACGCCCACACGCACACACAGTCTCTTAATTGGTGCCCCTTTGTCCACCCAGCAGGTTTTTATTTGTTGTGTTGCCCATAGCGCCGCTCGTCTCCCATGCCGGTCGGCGGACTGTCGATCGGCCTCAGCCCGATAGTACCTCAGGAATGTATACTATAATGGCGCAAATATGTGAGAGGTACCGGGTGTGCGCTAGGCTCACTCGGGGAGGCTACTTGGTGGCGATCACGAATCTTGCAGGTGGTCAGACCACAGTGAACACACACACACACACACACACACACACTAGAACTGCAATAAACTTAAACTTTCGTTGACTCGGTCCAGTCTACCAGCCTAAAAAAATGCACTTGATTTGATGAATATTACCAGACAAATACTTATGAGACAATAAATAATGAGGTCATAGTTATTACGACGCAGAAAAAAAGACTACCTGAGCGAGGCTAAAAACTGGGAATGCTTATTTGTTGCCGGAGAAAGTTGTCAAAGGAAAACTTAAATTGACAGCTAACAATGAGGACCGCAAAGACCAGGTAAGGCTTTACGAATTAACATGTCCTGCAAAAAAATAGATAAAATATACAGATATGAATCTCCGGTGTCGCTGAATTATGCTTCGGGAGGGTTAGTCATCGACACATTATTAAAAAAGCATAAAGACACGCCAGCACGTACTCGCACGACGAAGAAAATTATTAAAAAAGGAGTCACAGACATGGACGATCACTTTCTACTGACGCATTATTATATTCCGATTATGTTTGATATTGTTAACACGTCGTCGATGCCACAGCTGGCCATACTTTTCAGCTAATTTGGATTGGATTGGATCGACAAAATACATTCGGCATCGTTCAAATATACATAGAGGGAAAGCCATATCAAGAATGTTAATGATACGAGCAGTTAGGTAAAGATCATAGTCGTGTCTTAATGATTTTATCTAACCGACTGTCTTTGTTTATCAGTATTATGTCATGTAAAAATATAAAAAAGGCAACATTTTCTGAATTTATAAATTGAAAATTCTCATTAGGATATGGAGAATCGCACACACATGGCGCCACTATAAACACTCGCCTGCCCCAGAACGGGCTGGGCCGACCATCAGGCCCACCGCAAAGAAGACTTGGGCCGACCATCAGGCCCCACCAGGAAGAAGCCTACCGGCGCAATAGGCCGCAACGTAATTTTTTTTTAATAAATAAAATAAAATAACGATGCTCCTAAAGTGTAAATTAGAAAGTTTAATAGAAATAGGAAAATAGGGAAGCATAATCAACAATTCAAGTTCTGTTAGTCTATACTCTACTGTTGGCCAGTACTGACAATTTACCCGTGTGCAACACCCACTGAAAATATTGAACAATTTACATGGTTTTAGTTGAGACGCATCATAAAGGTAATGCGGCAATTTTGTATTTATTTATTAACAGCAGGAAATGTGAAAAAAACGGATTATATAAAAACAACAATCATATTCGAGGCGCAAAGCTTGCTAACAGCCAAAATTCAGCCACCTCTTGCCAATGGCCCATATCTCAACAGAAGTGCCGCCGGGTGGCAAGAAAAATAACCGAAAAAAATATCAAATGAGCTACACATGTCGTCACTATATTAGATTATGTTGCTCTAAAATTCAGCAGCACAACGACTGAGGATGAGGAACTTGTTGACTGCAGCAGATGACAAAAACTGTCGGCGTTAGAGAAAACGATTATCTCGGGCAAGCAGCCGCGCCTGGAAGGAACTCACCGCCCTGCCGACGGTAGTTGATGCCGTGGAAGTAATTGGCTGCAAAATTCTAGATGCCTGAAACTCTGCTGCTTAATAACCAAAAAAACCGCAGCAGCACCTCCAGCGGGTAAGTGTCTTGTAAGGATGGTTATCTTCATACACGGATATCTTGCGTCGTGTATCACACTGAGACCATACCAATTTCATAAATACCTATACCATCGTCCATATATATATATATATATATATATATATATATATATATATATATATATATATATATATATATATATATATATATATATATATATATATATATATATATATATATATATATATATATATATATATATATATATATATATATATATATATATATATATATATATATATATATATATATATATATATATATATATATATATATATATATATATATATATATATATATATATATATATATATATATATATATATATATATATATATATATATATATATATATATATATATATATATATATATATATATATATATATATATATATATATATATTATATATTATATATATATATATATATATATACACATAGAGGATTTGCAAATAACTGTAAATAAATTGTTGAGCTGCAGGAAGACAACCCAGCGTTCCCATCCATGCCTCTTTTACCTCGCCTTCGTTGCCTGTGTTTGTGTAAAATATGTGACTGCTTCAAGCAGTTTGCGTCTCTTATTGTCATTCCTCACCTCAGTCACATTCCCGCAGTTGTTTCTTTGTCAACATCATTCCTCTTTCTTATTGTTCGTCTTGCTTCTTCTTTTGTTATTTCCTTCGCCAGAACGGGCTGGGCCGACCATCAGGACCTACGGAAAAAAGCTTTGACCGACCCCATCATCCACCACCGGAAGAAGCCTACCGGCGCAATAGGCTGCAATGTAAAAAAAAAAAAAAAAAAAATCGGCATCGTTTCACCTACATCACCTGTTTGCCGTCACCCCTCAGCCATTTGTCACACGAACAGTCAAATAAAATAATGACATGTCACTAGTTTCATTCTGCTCATCTTCACTAATTATCTGCACAATGGAAAATAAAACTTTTGTTTTTCTTCCGCCTCGGTGTTCGTCTTGCGTCACCGTCACACTCAGTAGACGTGTGACGAAAGAACTTTAAAAACACTTGGAATGCAGAAAAGAAAAAAATACAAAAACTCCCGAGAATGGAAAAATACAACAGCAAAACACAGTGACGAGCTCATCATCTCCATCAGTTTCCTTCACCGACAAATTCAATCATTTCCAACTTTCATCTATTCTGAAAACATTCTCTGGGGACAAGACAATAACAGCCATCCCTGAATCAAAACTTTAATGATAGGCGAGTGTTTACGTTGATAGGCGCCGCGTGACGAGGACAACTTGCCTATTAGTGGCTCATTTGTACGCCCAGACACGAGCGGCTAACGTGAAGGCAGGAGGCGAGCAGGTTCCTGAAGGAAGGGTTACTGACGCCGCCTGCACACCCAAGGCGGAGCGAGGCCACCCCTGTTTTGGGTCAGTTAGTGAGGTTAACTTACAATGATAAATAACAATGGACAAGTTCAACGGAAGAATATACCAAAAAGTCCATTAAAATGATATACAGTCCAGTCGTGTAAAAAAAAGATAATCGGCTGCATCGTTCCCTTCAACAAACTTAGTTATTCTGTTGGGCTTTTAAGAAACATGAAAACCAAAGCGTCCCGAATGCTTAGAAATGACTCATTAACTTACAAACTACATACACTAACCCAGTTCTCTTACTTGCCACATAAAAAGTAGTTCGAACTCTGGCTGAGATGAAAAACGTGAAATCAACATGAAAGTTTACGACGCCGTCTGTTTCGCCATAGAGGATTATAATCGGGCTCCGCAGGAAGTCTTGTGTTGGTGACGAATAGGAATATAAAACGCCTAGTATATGTCCCAAAGGTTGAAGACATGACTGCAACACACAAAATCCATCAGCATCATTAACCCCTTGGATGCGGATTTCCTACAAGAAGACATCACCAAGCTACAGGAGTGGAACAAAAAGTGACTACTCCAATTTAATGAAGAAAAATGTGAGGTCATGCATCTTGGGAGGAGAGATCCAGCATACCAATACCACATGGGAAACTCCATTACCTACCACAGAGGCACGGAAAGACCTGGGAGCATATGTTACCAGGCTACCAGTGGAAGCGAAATCCGTGCCAATCGCAGCGGACGGAGTAACGGGATCACTCTAAACTTTTCCCAACATAGTGAACATTTTGCAGTACAGTGAGGTTGTATCCTGAAATGCCACCCCTTCACTCAACCTTCAGCTCTTCCTCCTCCTCCTCACATCAAGACTGCACACTATCTCACTTTTCCCTCTCTTTCTTTCGTCAACCACTCACATCCCTTTATTTCTCTCGCCTTTATCTCATCTTCCTTCACCAACAGCTTCATTCTTCTCTCCTCCGCTCATTAGGTCTTCCCATTCTACTACCACTTTTTCTCCTCCCCGTCTCACATCCTCCTTCATATCTCTCTGCGTTAACCATCTCCCCGCACCATCGCCATTTCTTCACCCTTCCTCTCTCCGTCACCTCTACGTCCCCCTCCTCCCCTCCCCTTCCCTCAGACCCACCTGTAAGCTACACCGGACTTGCATCTTATCACAATCACATCTTAACCACATCGACGCACCATCAGCCGGGCTTGGGACCTCCTTGCCACAGTCACTTGATACCCCCTCAAGAAGAAAAATTATATTCGTCCGGAGTAATTTATTCTTTCCCGCTGCTTGTTAAGATACAGAAGATACTTATTGCTCGGCGCTCACGGGGCTAAGAGAATTGCCCATCGCGGTACACGTCATCAGGTGTTGGACACGTTGGACCCACCTGCAGGCGGTAGATGAGCCTCAAAGGTGTCGGAGCTGTGTCATTGTCTGGTACACGTTCCTCCCCGCGAGGCAAGTGACTATAATGCTGACGGGGAGAAAGAGAACGTGATAGTGGATGAGAAAACGAAAAAAAAAACGAAAGCGACGCTTGACAGCCAAGGAAAGAGAAGTGTTTTGATATGTAATAAGAATATGCAGACAAAGTGACAGAAAAAATGGTTATAAGAACTCGCTAGTCGAAAAAATAATCGAGAAGTATATCTAAAGAAACGTGAATGAAGAAGACAAACATTTAAAGTATGATAGCAAAAAAATATATTCTCGAGATGAAGCCATGCTGCTAAACATACAACTCAGGAGCTACACCACCGAGTTATTAAACGAGCTCAGTTTAAGAAAACGACCATAAATCAGCGATTGAGTGGGACGAATAAAACACCAAGACAAACGGAGTCGGCGGGGCGAGGCAGCAGCTGCGTCCTACCTGATGCACGTGAGCTGCATTCTGGCTCTGCCCGGACAGGTGTGTAGGGGGGGGGATAGGGGTGGGAGGGAATGGGAGGGGGTGGGGGCAGGGGTGGCTTTTTACTTTCAACAAACGGTTCATTCTTGCTGACTGACGACGATTATGTGTAAATTTTACCCTAAAAAACTAACAACCCTCAACAATGTTGCTTATGAATCAAAAAGAACAAGCAAACTGTCTAGTGGTGGGCAAAAAAAAAAAAAAAAAAAAAAAAAAAACGCCATGGATGTAAATAACACGACCACAGAAAAGCTGCCACCGTAAACCTTCGACTTGAATGGAGGAGGAGAACTCTTAAAGGAAAGAAAATATTAATACTGCTTTCATCCAGCCAGTCTGACCAAAAAAAAAGTTAAACGACAGAGAGATGAAAGATAAAATACATATCGACAAGGAGATGAGATTGCAAGAGGAACCCGTTACGAGATCATTTAAGTGTTCAGAATTTACGCTCCATTCCTGATTTACGACGCTAATTCTGAACACCAGACTACAATTAATGATCCCCTCTCCTTCCTCCTCTTCCGCTTCGTCTTCTTTTTCCATTGATTTACACACTTGCTTACCAATTTCCTTCCTTCTGCCTTCGCCTCCTCTCGTTCCTACTCACTCCTACACGGGACTACCAATGCTGGGCCCCTGAACGAAGCCTCGACTTGCAGGGGAGAAATGCGTGGCTGTAGGACGTGTTTACAGCGGTATGCAGTCCCTGTTACAATGCAGTCATGATACGGTCCGCTGCATCCACACACATGCTCCTCCTCCCCCGCCACCCGCCCCCTCCATCCCAACCCTTTAACATCAGTCCTCTTCGGCCTCCTGACCCCCTACCTCCTTCTCTCCATCCCTCCTCTACTGGGCCTGCTCCTTAAGCCCTTAACCACCTCTTTCTCTCCTCCAGCTCCCCTCCTCCTCCTCCTCGTCCTTTTTTCTATCTTTTCTTTTTCCACCTAACTACTCTTCATACTTTTTTCTTTTTCTCTCCAACCACTCATCTTTTCTCCCTGTCTTTTTGTTATGTCTTCTGTTTCCTCCTGCACTACTACTACTGCTACTACTACTACTACTACTACTACTACTACTACTACTACTACTATTATTATTCCTGGTCTGATATTTTTCCTCTCTCCAATTCTTGCTCTTTCCTCTCTCTTCTCTTTCTTCTCATTCTCTTCTTCCTCCCAAGCACTCGCGCTGTATAAGATTACTGCAAACACTTATTTTTTTTTCCCTCTCTCGCCTAAGTGAAGAAAAGTATATACTCTTAAAGTCTATAAAGTAACAACGTGGTGTATCGGAATCTTGAACTTTCCCGCCAAAAAATATGGTTGCAAAATAACACACTGTCGCGGAAGATTATGGGCATTATGAAGATGAGAACGTTATCGGCGGTAAGATCTTGAGGGAAAGGATCCAGCGCCGAGCATGACAATCTCGATGCGAATTTGGCTAATGTGCGCCTGTCCTGTCATTTATTCAGTAATTCATGCGGAGAGGAGAGACACGGACAACTAAACGGACGACAGAAGGGTGGAGAAAGGGCAGGAAAATAAATAAAACATTGACACCACAAGCGACAAAAAGTGTAAATAATAGAAGAAGGTGATTGTGACATTATGCACAGACAGCAGAATGGGTAAGAACTGGAGACTGAGACCATGAATAAAGGCTAGAAAGGGCGATATCGACATCCCGCGCCCACCATAAAGGGTAAAGAATGGCGAAAGGAAGAGTGGGTAAAAAAGATTATAAGAAAAGGTGATAGTGACCTTCCACGCACAGAAGAATGAAGGATAGTAAGTAAAGGAGGACGCTGACTACACGAGAGACGGGAAGGATGAAGAAAGATGAAAATTAATGACTTTTTACCAATACAAAAATCATGGAAAGCGTAAAGGAGGCTAAGAAAAGAGTGATACTGCCATCTTCGCACAAGAGAGGGGTGAGAAAGGAAGGGAAGAAGAAGAAATGTGGAACGGAGGGTGAAGGGTGAGGGTGAGGGTAAGAAAGGAATTGAAGACTGCAGAAATGCGGAACGGAGGGTAAATTTTAAGGTGAGAAAGACGAAGGGAAGAATAAAGAAATGCAAGAACAGAAGGAACTGTCTGTGAAGGAGGAAGAGAAAAAGCGAACCATCTATCCATTACAGATCTCTTAATGGTCACCAGCTAAGGAAGTCTGCGAGGACCACTTGAGGAGCGACAAGGAGAAAGAAGCGGAATGACTGCGTAAAATAATGAAAGCCATGGAGTTGACAGATGAGAGAGAGAGAGAGAGAGAGAGAGAGAGAGAGAGAGAGAGAGAGAGAGAGAGAGAGAGAGAGAGAGAGAGAGAGAGAGAGAGAGAGAGAGAGAGAGAGAGAGAGAGAGAGAGAAAATATAAGAAGGGGGTGGCAGGGTATCAGCGTAGCCATCTTGCCCGAGTCAGCGATACCATCTCCGCCATTGCCCATCACGAGAATTAAAGAAGAAAAAAGTACCCGGCGGCAGCAGGGTATCAGCGTAGCCATCTTGCCCGAGTCAGCGATACCATCTCCGCCATCCCCTCCCTCCGCCCCCTTATATTGTACATTGTTCGTCCCCCCCCCCCCCCCTTCCTCTGCACCCGCCCCCCACAGCCTGGAGGTTCGTGTCGTGAGGAACCTGGGGGAGGGGGGGGAGGAGGAAGCGTGTTTCTGAGTTTGTTTTATTTTATTACTTTTCCTACACACGGTCCGCGGCATTACGCGAGTTTCCGTGCACGACGCCGGACCTCGACTCGGAATGACGGCGTCCGGGTGTTGGCTGATGGCGCAGCGTTGGGAAGCACAAACTCTCGGCCTCACCTGAGAGATTATGTTCGGCACTGAGCAATAAAAAGCTTCACTATCTATCAATCTATATTTATCTGTCTGTCTATCTATATCAATCAATCTACCTATATCTGTCCATTTGATTATATCTATCCATCTATCTATGTATGTATATCTATCTCTATCTATATATCTATATCTATTTGTCTATCTATAACTTACATAAATCTCCAACTACATGTGTTCTCACCGGTGTTGCCCTTTGGTGGCAGTGTTCCTGTACGTCCCTTAAGTCTAGAGTGGAACAATAGAGGATCATCAGTTTCATTATCGCCATTTGACTTGAAAATAAAAGGTAAAATCTCGGAAGATTTCATTACGAAGAAATACAAAATAAAATACAATGAACTTGACTCCCGTCTATTTATAGAAATGTACAACTGACCTAAAGCAATTTTGTAAGTTCCAAATATGAAGTCCTTGCGGCACAGGAATGAAGACGTGCATCAGCGGGAGTCCTTTCCCCTCGCTGAGCCTAAAAATCACAGTCCTTTTCGAATTTGAAACACAAGAAGTCACAATCATTTAGAATCGGTGACCTCCTCTCGATGTAATATGTGCCGCTAATCCGTGTTGATGTATTTACCTAACTGTATTTACCTGGTTGGAGTATACAAGGTACTCGATGGTAGATATGTACAAGCCAAGAGTTGTTCTCTTTCAAGGTACTCACGGTTTTACAGTTTTTATATTTCCTGTGAATTCTCCTTAACGCATAACACCCGATAAATTCACTTATTGTAGATTTTAAAGTTTTGCATCGTTTAAAGGCGCAAAGCTTAGCATATCGGCACTTGCACATGAATAAGCGTGTTATT
This sequence comes from Eriocheir sinensis, assembly GCF_024679095.1. Classification (NCBI taxonomy): domain Eukaryota; kingdom Metazoa; phylum Arthropoda; class Malacostraca; order Decapoda; family Varunidae; genus Eriocheir; species Eriocheir sinensis. Next base: position 8,256,363 of record NC_066534.1, on the reverse strand, counting down.
AATCATATAATTACCCCTGGGGGCCTGGTGCAGATAAGTTTTGTCTCCACAGGCAAGCCTTCACACACTATGGCGCAACAAATGAGTGGTGTGACGCCACAGGCATATGAGATGGTCACTTTTCCAGATGTAGGCTACAACACCCGATTTAAACCAGGTATCTGAGGAGTCATAAGTAACAGGCGAAACTGTGAGGAGAATGACCAGCTGTCTCTACCCAGCCAAAGGATCAAACCCGGCGCTTCTAGGTTTTGAGGGTGTCCTAAATATTGCAAAACTGTTGTAAATCGAAAGTTGAGCGTCAAGTTAGATCTTAATTAGATTTGCAAAACATGTACTGTGGACTGGCACTGCCTCTGATGTTATCGAACACCCATGCAGAAAAAAATTGATGGCTCCAGATACGTACAGAGAGGCACACGTTCTTAGCGATAGACAACACGTCAATGTGGACTTCCCGAACGCTCTTTAATTTTATAAGCGTAAATGAGGAAGAAATTGCATCCTCCGCGTCTCGATACGTTGTGTTTGGAGACGCCAGACCTGTAATTACTCATGATAATGAGGGAGGCGCTCGCAGATGAGAGGAGGAATCGAGATGAGAGGCCACCGCCGGGAGGACCTTCTTGTTGATGGACGCGTGGCATCAGACGATTGTAATGGGCGCCGAGTCACGGCCGTTAAGGAGAAAGTCAATAAGTATATGGAGAAATATCATGTCAGAAAATATGACTATTGGCAGTAGCGCCCAAAGCTTCAATATTTATACACAGAAGACAACGTGGCACGTTCGATAACTAAATATAAGTAAGGAATATTTGCAAAGTATTGAGGGTGATATTTAAACTCTCGGTCGTGAATGTCTAAACCTGATAAGAGGCGACTGGTCAGCTATTGGGCAGCAGCGCTGCGGACACAGCCAAGGGTTCGGCGAGCCTCGGGTTCTGGGTAAGGAGAAGTGTGTGAAGACAAGGGTGGGTTGAGTAACCATTATTTTGGGGTATTTTCCGTGGGCAGACAATATTTGAGCCGATAGCTTGCACACGTATTAATATGGGAAAAGAGAGAAACAAGAACCCGCTCTTTTGTTTCCCAATACGGATTCGTTGGTGCAAACTTTCTTTTGAAGTTTATAATTTCAAAATGTTAATATGCTTGTCTCAGTATTGTGAAGCACGATTGGCTCACCTGGTCATGTTAGAATATTTGGACAATGTAACGGTAAGTGAGCCATCACACCATCCTTATCTAAGAAAATAAATGGTGAAAAATCTTTTCTTCCTCTAATGCCATTACAAAATATTTGAGCAAAAATCATGTTGATTTACATTTAATGCCAGTGATCTTTTTGAAATGTACTCACTGTTCATTTCCCACCAGAGGCCACACCTTAAGATCACTGAACAATAACAAAAAAGTTGGATTTTTTTTTAAAACTTCCCTTCCCCAACCAACCACTGAAATCGAGCCATGTTTCTCCAGTGTCCCAAGACCTTGATTACACAGCCACTGCTCTAGTCGAGGCTCCTGATGAGCACTTCCTTCAGCAACATTCTCGGCTCCCCTGGGCGTGTTGGCGCTGACGGGGAACAAATTACCTTTGGACGGCGCGAGGCCGGGAGGCGCGTCGGTCAAAAGTTTTGAACTTAAACCTTGCAACAATTATAATTAAAGTATTTAATTACAAAACTATTTCTTGCTCCTTATTGATTAAATTGGCTGACTTTTGGTGATTAATTTTCAATAGCAAACAAAAAAAAATGGCTGCGTGATGTAAGAGAATTAAGTTTGCGGTGCAGCTCACCAGGCAATGTTAACGTTGAACTTTAGGTTGTTGCTGTGCATGGCTACCGAAACGTTGCTTTTGTCACATCGTTAGGTGGACGCTCACTTCCCGCCCTGCTGCCCCTATTGCCTGCCGAGATCCCCCCCCCCACTCTCTCGCTCTCTCCCTCTCTCTGTCTTCCTCTTTCTCTCCCCCTCTATCAATTTCTCTTCCTCGCTCTCGTTAGCTCTTGCTCGCTTTCACTTGCTTTTGCTCTCCAGGCAGTTTAATTAAATTCTAATTTCGTGGTATGCCGGCCAAGAATCTCCCGGTCCTGGTGAGTACAGAGACTAGTGTGGAGCGTCCCAGAACGCCAGGATGTCTCAGGTGGCCACAGCAAGGGATCTCTTTTGACGCCTCTTGCAATGCTAAAGGCCGAGCTGGGCGCTGAGTAACACGTGTGTAGGTTCAGTGCCCATACTCATTCAAAGTTATGAGGCTCAGTTCGCTGGAGACATCCAACTGCTCCTAATCAAGAAATGGATCATGACGAATGAAACTCTCTATCGTCCATAAAAACACCAGTTTCACGAGAGTCTTGACGCGGGCAAACCTGGAACACGTTAATTAACTGAACACGTCGTCCATGCTCTGACTTACCTCCAAGAAGCATGCTACACCCCCTGATCCCTGAACGTGCTCAGGGCTGCCTGCCTCCGTGCTATCTTACAGGACAGCATCATGCAAGTGCCCGAGGTAGTCTGCCCGCCACGGATGGTTAGCGTCAAGTGGCCGAGTTTACGCCGGCCAGTAATTCCTTGAAGGTGATCACACACTTAATGATGTAAGAACTGCGGCATGAGCCTCAAGAGTCCTCCTTAAAATATTCCTTCCTTTACGCTACTCATCCATTGTACAAATAGTTATATCAAACAATACTATAAGAAAGGTTTTCGTAAATTTATACGATATTTTGAGAGTCCTTACGCCAAAATCGAGTAATAAATCAAATCAAAGGTCAGTGCTTTCAATTTTCTCCATTACTGTTTTTTTTTCTTCAGACTCGTAATTCATAGTCGTCCTGTACCTAGGGTGTCACCCCAGCTCAATGGCGCCTAAAAATCTGCGCGTTATTTGTTTGTGGCAGTGAAGGGAAGACAGTTTTGTGAGGCACTGAAGGGTTAAATTACGAGGACAGGGAGACATTATTAGACTTGCTATATCTACTTATGTTATTATTTTGTACACTCTTACTTCATTATTCTCAGGAGTCTAATGAATACTTGCATTAACTTAATTCATTATGCAAAACATGTTTGATCATAATTTTACATCACAAAAAGTAAACTATTTTTCTCAGTAAGTGGATAATCCTTAGAAAGAATATAGACTTCCAAGAAGAAGACAGTTGATAATGACATGCACACATTGTTGAGCTCCATCATATCAAAAAGCAACACTACCCATATGGTCTAAGGAAATGTATGCAATAAATAGTTAATATTCAAAATCACTAATGCTTGGTAGGTTATATTTACCCACCATATGTCAGATTTTCTAAATCTAACTTCTTTTAACTTCTTTCGCATCCGATCATTTACTTTTCCATTTGCTTGCAAACAGTTACTCCTGATATGTAATAACTATTCTTTTTTTAAGGTAGAACTCTCCTTTCCGCTTAGTTTACGTTAACCGTACCTTTCTTCCCCCGCGTAACCTATCTTTCCACACCAAAACTAAATACAACAGCGTCCAGCCTTCGCCCGCGTCGCTCCTCCCCCGCCGTCATCCGTCTCCTCACCGCTGCGTGCTGGGGTCTCGTTCCATTACCACCACTACGTTAGCGCCTCACCCCCCCTCAGCCGTGGAGCAGACAGCCCGCCTCGCCTATCTCATCTATTGGTATTAAACCCCGGCCCATCACCATCTATTTGCACGCATGGCAGTAAAATATGCAAAGATCACTATATAAGAGGCATTGAAAATACCAGCGACCGGTTTCTGATGTGGCGCTGAACTGTCTTACCGTTTAGAATATTACAAAATTTCTAGCACAAATATACGGACATAATATTATGACTCTTTGAAACGCTTTTTATCTATAAAGTTGGGCAGGAGGATTTAAAAATAAAAAGCTGAATAAAAGGAGGAACCTACTATGCGCATGAACTACATAATCACTGTAAGTATAGGTAACGACAAAGAGAAAATCATTTTACAACATATTTCGAGAGTTTCAGTAAACACCTCAACCCTTCTCTCTAAACTCGCCTCACATCATGTTATTTCTAAGGTTAGAATGTGTCATCGTGCAATGATCAGTCATCACAGGTCAATATTTCCCTTGCTATTTCAAGCGGACGGGAAACGTCACTAACGAAAACTATGCCATAAAACCTATTTCGTGATTTAACACAATATACTTTCACTTTCACTAATTACACATTAAAGTTCTGATTCCCTTACAAGTCTGGAGTCTGAGCGGTTTCTGCAATAAGGTTTCCAGCCCCGGACGAAGTATCGACGAAAAGGAAAAAAAGCAAGTACTTTGGAGAGGGTAGCGCCCTGCTGGAGGGTAAAAAAACCGGAGGACGGAAAAGAAACGGAAAACAATAACATTAGGAGTAGCAAAGCCGGTGAAAGAGGGATAGCTGCCTAGTTACTGCCACCTACAATGTATGATATATGTACCTAAAAAAAGTCTTGCCCATTACTCCTATAAATAAAGCTGGGCCACTTCGACAAAGGTAACGGTATCTTGGCACACCCCTGCGCCCCCCTTGTCGGCTTATGTGTGGTAGAGGTCAAGGCTCTTGAAAAAAAAAAAAAATCGATTTTCTTGCCTATAACATGTTCAAACTTTATCTTATATGATGGTATACCACCATCAGTCCATCCACAGTTGATGCATGACCATCTGCCGATCTTAGTTCACAGCAGTGTACGGCGTGAAATAAATCAGTAAAGGAAACTTTAGAATACTAAAGACCATTCAAAAATTCTGACTACCATTACTTGTGTACACGCACACACGCACGCACGCAAGCACGCACGCGCGCGCGCAGACACACACACACACACACACACACACACACACACACACACACACACACACACACACACACACACACAAATGAGTTAGAAACATACACGAGACAGACGTCCCTTCCGGGCTGATACCAGCGAGCTGTCAGTCGGCCATCTTTTTGTAGGGCTAGGCAGCGACTGCTGGATAGTGATGAAACACGTCATGGAAGTATTTCGCTACGTTGGAATGCATGTTTGTCCCCTGTCTAAGAGGTGGGGTTGGGGTGAGGTCACATAGTTAGGTAATAGGGAGAGTCAGGTCTGTTTATGGGTTGGGCTATGATGACTCAGGTCGAGAAAAACTGAGGTCAGGGTGAGGACAGATAATTAATAAGGGGTGTCAGGTCTTGACCCAAGTCGATCCACACATACTCTCTGTCTATAATTTAGTCGAGCTCTGGTGCAGCGAGAGTAATAAAGGCAGGAGTGTAGCTCCGTGTGTGCTCTGGAATGTGTTTCATTTGGGTGCAATGAACAAGCGAGCAAAAATTTGATCCATCCATTACTTTTCACCAGTAAGTTATTTATTAATTCATTTTTTATATCTGATGTTGAAGCAAGCGTGCATAGCTTTTATAAACAAAACTGATGCACAGGACAAATGCACATTGATTATTTGATCAAAGTGTTAGCAACATCTCTCTGACAAGATCGTTGGCTATACGGCCGGATTTGTCAGCTTAAAACCTAAGAGATTTTTAAAGTGTGAGTCGTGCTGCAATGTTTAATTTACGCAACATCTGGATGCAACTCAATGATTTATCTCAGTTAAAAATAAAGGCCACCTATCTTTTCCATTCAGAGATGTTGCCATTTGTCAGAAAATTCAGAGAGAAAGTTTTACAGTATAGTGACCAACCATATGCAAAGTTGTCAACACATGCTTGGCACAACATTGTAACACTTGTACGGTAATGTCTGAGTTCCAGGAGAGGGCTGCCTTCTCCAGCCTGGCACAACACACGTTAGACAGTGATCCGTTCACTAATCATCTTGTGTTACTGATCAAGGCTGTAGCCGAGACCTGTCTGCAGGTCAGACACATATATGCACCCAGACAGTTTACTGCACGACTAATATCCCTTAAAGGCGCCAGAAGTAGAGCCAGGATGAATAAATTAGTACTATTTAGTGGAATGTGATTATGTGTATAATATATAATATCTAGTCTGAAGGACCTGTGGGCATGCAATATATGGGTAGCAGTAACACTGTAGTTTCATTTGACACGCCTGCATATTATAAGTAAGTATAAACAATTTAAAATGAGGTAAAAAAAAAGTGCTACTGAAGTGACAGCCCCTACAACAATATGGCGGACGGGGGAGAGCGGTGGACTCACCGGAGACAGTACTGACCGCGCGCCTCACAGCCACTCCACCCGTAATACCTCCATGCTTCTCCCCCTCCTCCCCACCCCTCCGCCGCCCGATGAGTACTTTCTCCCTCTCCTAGTTAAGAGAGCAGCCGGGAGCACAGGTTGCTCTCAAAGAAACGCACAGGTGTGAATGTCATTTTCTTAGTACCTTTATTAATTTAGGAACTGGGTGACAGAAAGCAGAATCTAAGGCTAAGTCGTATTTGGAGAAATTAAAGTTACCATGTAAGCACCGACAACAAATAGCATTTGGAGCGGTATTTTCGTGTTGGTTAGGTTGTAAGAAGAAAACAGTGTGTGGAGCATTTTGTCTCTGAGGTGGAACTCTACAAGGCAGGTGGGCTGTCTAGATAATGTCGTTTTCTCATAAGTTTACGTAGATAAAAAGAAAAGAGGAAAGGAAATTGTCACTATATTTAGTATTGAAAAATAAATATAGTGAATAAATGAATCAATTTAATGAAAGTTCATATGTTTTAAGTTAACTTAATGCGCATTCGATTCATTTATTGATGAAAGGCTTGTTTCACAAGCGAATGAAATAATAAAATATTTGATGAGATTAAGAAGCAATTTCCTAAAGCCCACGATGGAGACGCACGAGCCGCGAGGAACAACAGAGAACTGATTGCTTTTAATGATAGCTGATGATGTCACTGACGAGAGGAAGAAAATGCAATGACTTTAATCAACAGAAGACGCTTGCTAAACAAACGTTGGGTGGGCAAGAAAATTGAAATAAAAAACATCAGTACGTGTCAAAGCAGGTATTCACGTCGGAAACAACCGGATGGCTTGATGTTTACATGCAAATAATGAAGATACTGCATCATGTCTGCAGCTGGAGAGAGAGAGAGAGAGAGAGAGAGAGAGAGAGAGAGAGAGAGAGAGAGAGAGAGAGAGAGAGAGAGAGAGAGAGAGAGAGAGAGAGAGAGAGAGAGAGAGAGAGAGAGAGAGAGAGAGAGAGAGAGAGAGAGAGAGAGAGAGAGAGAGAGAGAGAGAGAGAGAGAGAGAGAGAGAGAGAGAGAGAGAGAGAGAGAGAGAGAGAGAGAGAGAGAGAGAGAGAGAGAGAGAGAGAGAGAGAGAGAGAGAGAGAGAGAGAGAGAGAGAGAGAGAGAGAGAGAGAGAGAGAGAGAGAGAGAGAGAGAGAGAGAGAGAGAGAGAGAGAGAGAGAGAGAGAGAGAGAGAGAGAGAGAGAGAGAGAGAGAGAGAGAGAGAGAGAGAGAGAGAGAGAGAGAGAGAGAGAGAGAGAGAGAGAGAGAGAGAGAGAGAGATGTACATAGAAAATCAGACCACACAGACCCCATGGTCCAGACTAGGTGGTCTGTCCTTAAACATGATTTTACATTAATCAGATGGCTCCAAAACGTTGCTTTTCTACTCTAGTTAATATTAAGTTCAAGGAAGTGACGGTCGAGCTTGTTTTTAAAGGAGTCAATCGTGTTACACTGGACCACTGATGGTGGGAGCTTATTCCATTCTCGCACTACAACGTTGGTGAAGAAAAATTTTGTGCAGTCTGAGTTTACTTGTCTACATTTGAGTTTTGTGCCATTGTTCCTCGTTCGCAAAGTGTCATCTATCATAAACAATTTTGTTCTGTCTACATTCGTGAAACCATTAAGTATTTTAAAACATTCGATCAGTTTTCCTCGGAGGCGACGTTTCTCAAGAGAGAACATGATAAGGGTGGAAAGCCTTTCTTCGTAGGATTTGTTGCGCAGGGAAGGGATCATTTTTGTTGCTCGACGTTGAACACCTAGTTTAGCAATGTCCTTTGCATGGTGGAGAGACCAAAACTGTACCGCATATTCCAAGTGGGGTCTGACTAAACTATTGTAGAGCGGAAGTATTACATCTTTATTTTTGAATAAAAAATTTCTTTTAATGAAGCCCAACATTCTGTTCGCTTTATTTGCTGCATCGATGCATTGATGTAAGAATTTGAGGTTTGATGCGATTTTAATCCCCAGGTCCTTAACGCATTGAACACTTGTGAGTTTAACGCCGCGTATTTCGTAATCGAACTTCTTATTTTTTGTTCCAACTTGAAGGACCTGACACTTGTCTACGTTAAAGGGCATCTCCCATTTATCCGACCAAGCTGAAATTTTGTGCAAATCCTCTTGGAGGCTTTGCCTGTCTTCGTCAGTGAGAACCGAGTTACCAATCTTTGTGTCGTCTGCAAATTTACTAATGCGATTATTGAGTCCAACATCCACGTCGTTGATGTAAATAATGAAGAGCACTGGGCCAAGAACCGAGCCCTGAGGGACGCCACTAGTGACCGGCGCCCACTCTGAGTTAAATCCGTCAATCACTACTCTTTGCTGTCTGTTGCTCAACCAATTCGCGATCCATTGGTTTACTTGACCGTCAATGCCTATTTGCTTTAATTTGTAAAGTAATTCATGATGTGGGACTTTATCAAACGCTTTCTTGAAATCAAGATAGACTACGTCCACTGATTTCGTTACGTCATAAATTGAGAAGAGATCGTTATAAAAGGTCAGTAGGTGTGACAGGAAGGATCTTTTATTACGGAAGCCATGCTGTGAATCCCCAATCAATGAGTGGCTTTCGAGGTAACTCACAATTTTGTCTCTAATTATGCTCTCAAGTAGCTTACCTACAATTGAAGTTAGACTAATGGGTCGGTAGTTACCTGGTATTTTTTTGTCTCCTTTCTTAAAAATCGGTGTCACGTTAGCCTTTTTCCAATCCGAAGGGACGATGCCTTGTCGCAAGGACATATTGAATACTGTAGTGAGGGAGGAGAGTATTTCGCTCTTTGTTTCTTTAAGCAGTATAGGATATAATTTGTCGGGTCCGGGACTTTTATATGTTTTAAGTGAATGGAGAGCTTTAAGGACTTCATTGGTTGTTATTTCAAAATTAGGCAATGCATGCTCGAGATTTACAATAGTACTGGTGTTGTTGGTAGCGAGAGGAAGACTGTTAGTATTAAACACCGAGGAAAAGTAATTGTTTAAGAGGTTTGCAATGTGTTGGCTGTCAGTCACTAGTGCACCGTCGCTGTTTGTTAAAGGTCCAATACCACTTTTGATCGCCTTTCTGTTGTTTATGTAACTGAAGAAAGATTTCGGATTATTTTTACAGTTGGCTGCAATATTTTCTTCATATCTACGCTTTGCCTGACCTACTAGTCTTTTTACTCGTCGCCTGGCATCATTATAAAGTCTAATGTTTTCGGGCGTGCTTTGTTCTTTCTTTAACCTGTAAAACAATTTTCTCTCATTGACTGATTGTTTAATTTCGCTATTAAACCACGGTGGGCTTTTATTAGTGTTAATTCGCTTCTCGCACAAGGGGACGAATGTGTTCTGCTGAGTGAGTAAGTGATTTTTAAGGCTTAGCCAGGCTTCCTCTACGTTGCCGTCATCTGATAGTTGTATTTCTGTTAGTTTTTGTCGGATTTCTACGAAGTTAGCTCTTTTGAAATTGGGCACCTTTACTTTATTTTCAGTCACTGATGATTGAGCTCTAATGTCGACGCGCACTAATTTATGATCGCAAGAACCGAGGTGTTCTCCTACCGTGACACTACTGACTAGGTTATCTTGGGTCGTTATAACAAGGTCGAGTATATTATTTTGTCGAGTTGGCTCAGAAACCATTTGGCTTAGATAATTTTCTTCTAGAAATTTGATCATTCTATGTGACTCGCCTTCTGTACCTGACAGTGTCGCCCAGTCGACATGGGGGAGGTTAAAGTCTCCTAATATCAGTGAGTCGTTATTATTAAGTGACTGCCTTAAAACGCTGTACATTTCAAGGTCGTCATCGAGTGATTGCCCGGGAGGTCTGTAGGTGACAGATATATTTAAATTGACTTTTGCAATGTTTACTCGCACGCACAAATGTTCAACGTTACTGTTTCCCGGTGTTTTGTCAGTGGGTTGCAAATAGCTTTTGACATAAAGGGCGACGCCACCGCCTCTACGGTTTACACGATCTTTGTTGAAGAGTCTGTAGCCATCTATGTTGTATTCGGAACTTAAATCAATATTTGTGGTGTCGATAAATGTTTCGGTTATAGCAATTATGTCAAAATTTTCTGTTAAAGCAAGACATCTCAGTTCATCGAATTTGTTTCTTAGGCTACGCGCATTGAAACTAAGGATTTTTAAGTTATCTAGAGGCTTGGTAATAGAGGTGGTGGTACTTGCGGGATCACGGTTACGGGTTTGTTGCGATACACGGGGTCTATTTACACGGGCGGGGTGGAGGGACGTGGCCGTGACTCGTTTTTTGCTCGGATGACATGTACTGCGTCGTTGAGGAGCCTTCCGAATCTGGCTGCCCCGATGGGAGAAAGGTGCAATCCGTCCCTGTGGAAGAGCTCACTTTGTCCATAGAAGTTGTCCCATGCGTTGAAGAACTCCACTTCAAGCTCCCTACAAAGAGTCTGTAAGCGGTTGTTTAGGCTGAAGGCCTTACTGAAAAAGTCGCTCTCCGCCCAAGTCCATGGTAGAGCTCCTGAAATCAAAATGTTAGGGGATTTAGACTTATACTGCTGGATGAGCCTACGGTACTTCTCCAGGAGTTCCTTAGACCGGGTCGTGGTGACGTCGTTCGTACCTGTGTGAATAACAAACAGTGAATCATTAGTAGCCTGGGGGGAGATCTCCTCAAGAGCAGCAGTTATATCGTCGATCCCAGCACCAGGATAGCAATAGTTCCGTCTTCGACGAGGAACTCTGCCGCAGAACTCAACGACCTGCTGGCGAATCATGGAGTCACCCACCAGGAAGGTGCTCTCCTGCTCGTCCTCCTCCTCCAGAATGGCAAACCTGTTGAAGCAATGAACAGGATAAATCGCTTGTCTGGCTGGTTTGGCTCCTCCATTCACGACGGTGAAGCCATCATGGGCGGTGCCACTAGCATCCTCCCGTTGCGTTTTGGTTTTGGTGTCGACGGTACCGCTGAGGGCAAGGGGGCGGTTGGAGAAGGGTTTGGCACCACAGCAACGTTAGCCTGGATAGATAGATAGAGAGAGAGAGAGTCTTCCTTAGCAATCAAACTAAAATGATCCATCAGAATATCGGCCAAAACCCTTTTCATCCGCGAGCTCGCCAGCATGATGCAAACACTTCATTCACACTTTATCTTCGCCCCGATACACCCAACCGGTTTTGGTCCATTTCTCTTTAACTAGAAGATGGCGAGGTATTGATGACCATGGTCGGTAATCCTTATCAAGGGCGATCTTGGGAAAATTTTAGTTGTTTATCACTCAAAGAATATATTAAAGAAGAAAATAAATTAATTAACAGAGGGAAATAATATAAATAAATCTATATATGTGAGGGATCAATTAAATAAGTAAAATAAAACAAATAAAGCAAAGTCAACAGAGATCCCAATAGAGTGCCGGAGAAAGCGCAAAACGAGTCAATTTAGATAAGGCATGAGACCAGTGGGCAGGAAAGGATCGCAAACACCGGCGCAGCGCCCGGCCACCTCGATAACACGGGCGAGGTGGCTGCAATATCACCGCTCGGCTGATACAGGCGGCTGAGTGAACGGCGTGCGTTTCCAGGGCGACGCGCGGGGATCCTTCTCCGGCCCACCTGATTACTCAACCATCGGGAGGGAAAGGGAGAGAATACTGATGAGGGAGCGAGAGAAGGAAGGAGGAACACGGAGACATACATACATATATTCTTACACTCGCGAACACACACTCAGGCACACTCACACAGACACACACACACACACACACACACACACACACACACACACACACACACACACACACACACACACACACACAGGCAAAGTTGCTATAAAACGTTAGAACGAAGGAGAAGGTCTTTGCAGTACTTTTTTTTGCGCTAGTATAACTCGGTTACTGTGTGTGTGTGTGTGTGTGTGTGTGTGTGTGTGTGTGTGTGTGTGTGTGTGTGTGTGTGTGTGTGTGTGTGTGTGTGTGTGTGTGTGTGTGTGTGTGTATGTGTGCTGTTGTGTGGTGATATAGATACAGGAATGACAGAGGAATCTCAATCTCTCTCTCTCTCTCTCTCTCTCTCTCTCTCTCTCTCTCTCTCTCTCTCTCTCTCTCTCTCTCTCTCTCTCTCTCTCTCTCTCTCTCTCTCTCTCTCTCTCTCTCTCTCTCTCTCTCTCTCTCTCTCTCTCTCAGGTAATGTATTAAGGTGAGCATCAGGTAGAGTTAAGGCAATTATGGCGGCGAACTTCTATTGTCTAATTGCGAAGTCGTTCCGCCCTTTTGTTTACGATTTTGATTACTGTACAGATAATCCGAAACGACTGGCCTAACGCATGTTCTCGTACGTTTGATCATTAATTTGTCGATATGAATATAATACAACAATATATATACATCTAAGAGTGTTTAATTATATATTCCAGGCGTTCTTTTGATTCGTTGTTGTTGTTTTTTTGGCTACTAAAGCTAATTAAAATCCAGCACATATTTCTATCCCGATCTTAAATACAATAACCAGAGACGCTCCACATTAATTATGAGAAGAACATTGTGTTTAAAATCTCTCTCTCTCTCTCTCTCTCTCTCTCTCTCTCTCTCTCTCTCTCTCTCTCTCTCTCTCTCTCTCTCTCTCTCTCTCTCTCTCTCTCTCTCTCTCTCTCTCTCTCTCTCTCTCTCTCTCTCTCTCTCTCTCTCTCTCTCTCTGCCTGACCAAGTGTAAAATAATGACCTACTGACGAAGTGATTAATTGTCCATTCGGCTATTCTGAGGGAGTGGTATGGACGCCGGGATGATATATCGAGCATTAACCACACCCATACACATGACTAATCGAAGGAGGGGAAAAAGGAACAATGGGAGGAGGAGGAGGAGGAGGAGGAGGAGGAGGAAGTGGAGTAAGAGGAAATGGAGGAGGAGAATTATGACGAAGGTGATGAAAACAAGTAAGAGGAGCAAAAGAGGAGAGAAGGAGGACGTGATGGATGTGGAGAAGAAGGAAACGGTAGCGAAGCACGGGGGAGTAAGAAGGAGAAAAAAGAAGAGGGAAAGCAAGGAGGAGGTGGAATTAGGTAAGGAGAAGAGTAAGAATTAGAGAAGACTGGCCTAGTTATGTTCCATTAATTGATGAGACGAGCAAATCATTAATTATTCTTCATCTATCATCACCTGCCCGGCCCCGTAAAAGGTTAATTAAAGCATGCCATCACCTGCCCCTCCAGCCGCGTAGGAGCGTGCCGTATTAGGTTCGCGTCGCGCTGCGGAATGCATAGAGATGGAGTGTCACCGCGCACCTCGCCCAGCCTCGTCCCACCTCTCCATCTGCACGCTCGTTGCCAACACCACGTGACTTGCAGAGTAATACACGGCGACGCTATCTCTAATAATCCCCCTCCTCCCCATCCTCCAACTCCTCATCCTCCTCCACCCTGAAAATTGAAAGCTGGCGAACCTAAGAGGTAAGAATAAACGAATGTGACCAATAAACTTTACATATATGGCTGGCAAAATCATCGAAAAAAATATTAGAAAGAAACTTGTTGTTTCTAGACTCCTCTCCATCCGAGAATGACCTCTCTTTTGGGCACTCCCTTTGTCTGCTTTTGCAGGAGCCGTGATTAGCGAGAATTCTTTTTTTTATTGTTTGTTTATTACCATTGAATTGTTTCGGTAAGAAAAAAAAGCAATATTCCCAATACCCAACAATTTCAGAAATCAGCCATGCTGGTCCTAATTGACATATCCTTTGCGATGCTACATATCTATATTTTCAGACAGTCCTTGGCAAGGTACCATCCGGCCAACTAGAAATAGTAGTCAACCTTTTCATGTGACACGATGCAGTACAGACATCGTATGTCTTTTTTTAAAACAGGCATCCGCCGGTGGAACAAACTTCCTGGATAAGTAATTAATGCAAAACTATCAATTCCTTCAAAAATCACATTGGTCATCACTTGTTGCGCCTAAAGTGAAACGAACTATCCTGCACGTATGCACTGTAAATACTTTGTTGTTCCGCAGAGCATTGAAACAAATTACTAACTCAGTCAGCCTTATCATAAGGCAACAGGACTTCTGTTGCCTTCTCTTCCATGTATCCATATATCCTGCTCTTCTTCCTCCTCCTGCTCCTACTTCTACTCCATCTCTTTCTCTTGCCCCTCCTTCCCCCACCCTCGTCCTCCTCCTCCTCCTCCGGCAGCGGCGTCCTTGAAGTCTGGTGGTAGTGGCTGCTGTGGTTCATTACGAATTCGAGCGTCAGTCAGTTTGCTATCACACTATCTATTTACGGCGTCTTTGTTTGCATTACCTGTTGCTTTAGAGTGGTAATTGGTTCGTTCATTTCGCCCGCCACCTCCGTTCCTTCATTTATAATTGTTTTCTGGGCCAGTAACCCTGCCGATGGGGGGTCCATTAGCCTGCTACCATTCATTTATATTCATATTACTTATGCATCAAGAACTCATTAAGCGTAAATCAGCCAAAACTGGCGAGTCATCTATTTACTTTTTTTTCTTTTTTTATCTACATTATAAAAGCATGATGAAGGCGCCGGGCGAATCAAAAGATCAGCACGTATCGGGGCCTACTTTTTGCTCCCCTTTAACGATTGGCATTGTGTTCAGACGTGGGTAGAAATAAACAAAAAAAAAAATATTCATCAGTCTTCAACTATCTGGCGTGCAGCCAACGACTGCCTCCGATCTGAGCATACCTTGTATGGAATAAAAAGTCAATGAATCTTTCTCATCAGATGCTTTAGATACAGAGAACAATCGTTGACGGAGGTTTTATATTCATAGTCGTAAATATAAGCTTTTTTCTATCGTTTTTCGTGATTTTCAAGTATTGATAAATGAAGGCATATATGTTAATATTTTTTACACGCTTCATGTTTTCTCATTGGCAATCACGTAAGCCTAAACATTTATATGAATACATAACAAACAATCACAAAAGCTATACAATTTAGTAATCATTTTGACTTCAGGCCCTGAAGCGAGAAAAGACGCCACACGCAAGAAAGATTACTTTTCACCAAGAACTTATTAGTGCACCCACCAACCCATCAAACATGCCTGACTCTACCTATATATATATATATATATATATATATATATATATAGAGTGTGTGTGTGTGTGTGTGTGAATATATATATATATATATATATATATATATATATATATATATATATATATATATATATATATATATATATATATATATATATATATATATATATATATATATATAAATATATATATATATATATATATATATATATATATATATATAAATATATATATATATATATATATATATATATATAAATATAAATATAAATATATATATATATATATATAATTATATAAATATATATATATATATATATATATATATATATAAATATATATATAGATATATATATATAATATATATATATATATATATATATATATATATATATATATATATATATATATATATATATATATATATATATATATATATATATATATATATATATACACACACCGGGAAAACTTGTACGCTTGCATTTTGTCATTACAGTAAGGACATTTAGAACATAAGAACTTAAGGAGTCTGCAAGAGGCCGGTTGGCCTATACAGGGCAGCTCCTGTAAGTCTACCCACCTTACCTTACCATCCATGAATTTATCCAACCTCTTCTAGAATGTATTTATGGTACTGGCACACACAGCATGACTGCCAACCCTGTTCCACTCATCCACAACTCTACTGGTAAACCAATCCTTGCCTATGTCTCATATGCCCTCCTCTATATAGATTCCAACATCTTGATATCCATTCTATAGTAGGGTGACCAGAACTGAACTGCATAATCAAGATGAGGTCTAACTAGAGCTAAGCAAAGTTTGAGGATGACTTCAGCGCTCCTATTGTTTACGCTCCTTGGGATTAAACCCAGTATCCTGTTTGCACGATTCTTAGCCTGAATGCATTGAGCCCTAGGACGAAGATCAGAGGTCACTGAGACTCCAAAGTCTCTCCTACACCCAGACTTGCTTAAAGGAGTGTAATTTAAGGAGTAATTGTGCGAGAGGTTATTCCCCGCCCAGTCATACAGTGTGTCTAGCTCATCCTGGAGAACGCTAGCGTCCTGATCTCAATGGATTATTTCTTTATGCATGTTTATTTTAATTGTACCTAACAGCAAAAAATATAATAAAATTACTTCAACGTAAGTAGATCCATAGAATTCAACTAAAGAATCTCTCTCTCTCTCTCTCATATAGCTTAAAAGGGAAATATCTCGCAAAACAACACTCGCTACTCTGAAGAAAGAAGATGACACAAACCGTCTCGAGGCACGCCCAGACAGAACCGATACAGACACACACCGACCACTGACCTGGAAAGGAGAATCGTTGATGTCAGAAAAGGTGAGCTCCATCAGGGGAAGGCCCAGCCGATACCCATAAAAGGTAAACATACGGGGGGGGGGTAGGAGAGAGAGAGAGAGAGAGAGAGAGAGAGAGAGAGAGAGAGAGAACATCCACTTGCTGATATTTCGCATTTTTTTCTTTTTTACTTTCACGCCGATGATTAATTGAGTCATGATTCAGCATTTTCCTGGAGAGAGAGAGAGAGAGAGAGAGAGAGAGAGAGAGAGAGAGAGAGAGAGAGAGAGAGAGAGAGAGAGAGTAATACATTGTTTCATATGTTTAGTATTTTGGAAAGTATTCAAATTAGCATTTTCTGTATACTCTGAACGTGTTAATATTTTTTTGATGATCAGATTATAAATATCTTTCTTTTTTCTTCATGTTTCTTCATTCATTTCTTCTTATTTTTTCTCCTCTTGTACTCTCTCCTTTTTACCATTCACACGCCTGCAATCTCGGAGCAACAAGGCCATCACAAAAAAGGGAGAACTCATAATATCAGGCGACGATGACAAGTGAAAAATCGTGATGGATAGTGATACAAATAATCATAATGGCAAAATATATATAACACTCTAGCGCCATTAATCCCGCGGACTTCATCGACGCCTCACAGAACTGCTTCATTAGTATGCATTACCTGACGCCACACACACACACACACACACACACACACACACACGCCACCTCACCCCGCCCCACCCAACTCACCACACCACACCACACCACACCACTTCACCCTGCCCCAAACAACCCCACGCAACCCCACCCACACAACCATATCCCACACCACACCATACATACACATACCCTCTCGGCCTCCCTCCCCCCAACACACCACCTCACACACACAACCCCCCCTTCCGCCCCGACACACCTAACCACAATCACACCTGCAAAACCGTTCTCACCTCCGTTAAATGCAGCGGCCCAGCGAATTCTTCCATATCACAACAGCGAGAATCTTACTTTAATGACCTCACCGCAGCCAGGTACGAGAAAAAAAAGGTAACAGGTCTCCAGGTGAGGAAGGTGATGGTGGTAGTGGTGGTGCTGGTGGGTGATAGGTGTTGAGATACTTTGCAGCCGTTTCCGATTGACTTTTCTCATCTTTCGCGTGGACTCGCCATCACCTTGACGTTCAGGTATGTGGTAACTTCAGGGCCTCGGCAATTATGTCTCTTGTCGCTTTTTTTTAGAAGCATTAACGAGCTCAAATTAAATTCAAGGGAGTGTATAACAGACTTCAGGGTCTCCAGTTTACATGAGATGATTTTAATCTCTCTCTCTCTCTCTCTCTCTCTCTCTCTCTCTCTCTCTCTCTCTCTCTCTCTCTCTCTCTCTCTCTCTCTCTCTCTCTCTCTCTCTCTCTCTCTCTCTCTCTCTCTCTCTCTCTCTCTCTCTCTCTCTCTCTCTCTCTCTCTCTCTCTCTCTCCTATTTTCCATTTACTTCCCATTTTGCTCTCCTCCCTTTTCTTCATCCTATTTTATTCCACCCTCCATCCTCCACTTTTCACCTTTCATCTCCGGTCTTCCAGCAGTTGCCTCCGTCCCCTCACCTCCAGCCTCTCTCGACAAGTCATTGCAACAAGGGACGTGAGATCAGACCTGTCATGCAGACACTTTTAACACTGCCCTCCTCGAGCTCATGATTTTCCCTTTGGGTGCTGAGAAGTCAGTCACTCAAGACATGCAGTAAACAAATCATTCAGTTTTAAGCAAACAAACACATGACTTGTTCAAAACAAGCATTGTTCATAAC
>NC_066534.1:8192971-8232971 GCF_024679095.1 Eriocheir sinensis | reverse complement strand
CGCTACATTTTTCCAGATATCTATTTACTGTCATAAAATGTTGCGTAATTACATACTGAAGCAACTTTCTACGACCATAGAGTTTTTGTTTCCCAAATCAAGACGATCGAATCTGAGCTCCTTTCGCTATAATATTCACTGATGGTTCAAAAACTCTATGGTTTCATAACTTTGTTGGCGATAGTGAAAAAGAAAAGAGGGTTCCGTGCGATGCTTGAAAAATCCTCATTAATATTCGGCGTAATAATGGGAAAAGAAAGAGTACACTTAAAGTTAATCAAAAAGTTTATGGGGATGATTTTTTTTATAAAAAAGAACATAGAATGTTAACAGAGTTGTCTCGTGAATAAACAATGGAAGAAATCAATACACAGTTATTTTCACAAAATCTCAAAAAAATCAAATTACCTGTACAATTACGTCACACACACACACACACACACACACACACACACACACACACACACACACACACACACACACACACACACACCTTTCTATCCCTCCTCCCCTTCCCTCCCCAAAACGCTCCAGTGCAAGCGAGAGAGATTACCATTGGGATACGTAGATGTAGAGTCTTAAGAACATAAGAAAATAAGAACGTAAGTAGTCTGCAAGAGGCCGGTTGGCCTATACAAGGCAACTCCTGTACACTCAACCCCACCTTACCTCACCATACATGGCTTTATCTAACCTCTTCTTGAATGTATCTATGGTATTGGCACCCACAACATGGCTCCCAAGCCTGTTCCATTCATCTACCGCTCTATTGGTGAACCAATTCTTGCCTATGTCTTTGTTGAATCTGAATTTGTCTAACTTAAAACCATTGCTACGCGTCCTACCTGGCTCTTTTACTATCAAAATCTTATTGACATACCCTTTATTAAAGCCCTTCATCCATTTATAGACTTCGATCAAGTCTCCTCGCAACCTTCACCTTTCTAGAGAGTGTAGATTTATATGCTTCAGCCTGTCTTCATAAGGCAAGTTTCTCACCCCCTGAATCATCTTTGTCATCCTCCTCTGTACAGATTCTAACATCTTGATATCCATTCTATAGTAGGGGGACCAGAACTGAACTGCATAATCGGGATGAGGTCTAACTATAGTCCGTTCACTTAAGCTAGATTCCTGGCGCCTTGGCAGGTTGGTAAGCTTGCAGCTGATTGGCTGCTCCGCTCTCCCTAGCCAGTTTTGGTTGACACCATCAGACTCAGCAGTGACTGTAGAATCAAGATGTATATTAAAAACTCGACAAAACAAATAAGAAAACGTTATTACGATGAGCTGAACCGTGAAGATGTTAAAAAATGTTTATAACATGTTTTACTTATGCTCACTGTTTTCAACAGTTGTTCATTGACTGCAGAAATATATTATTACATTAAGTAGGAAAATTTATCGTGAACACGATAGTGTGATCAGAATGCAGTTAAAGCTCTACGTATTGAAAACACAGAGTTATTTATAGCAACATTTCACTCGCCCCAACCATCACGGCGCTCGAGACACCCTGTATGATGATGTTAAAAAAAATGAGTGTCGCGCGCGCCATGATGGTTGGGGCGAGTGACATGTTGCTATAAACAACCCTGTGTTTTCAATATGTGGAGCTTCATCCTGCATTCTGATCACACTATCGTGTTCATGAGAGATTTCCCTACGTCATGTAATAATATATTTCTGCAGTCAATGAACAACTGTTTAAAATAGTGAGCATAATTAAAACATGTTATAAACATTTTTTTTAACATCTTCACAGTTCAACTCATCGTAATACCATTTTTTTGTTTTGTTTTGCCGAGTTTTTACAATACATCTTGATTCTACAGTCACTGCTGAGTCTGATGGTATCAACCAAAACTGGCTAGCTCGTATATGAGGTGAGCTATGGCATATAATAAAGAAACATGTCTCACTCGAGCATGCAAGATGTGGTCCGACATGAGTGTTAGCGGGAGAGCGGAGCAGCCAATCAGCTGCAAGCTTACCAACCTGCCTAGGCGCCAGGAATCTAGCTTAAGTGAACGGACTATAGTGCTAAGTAAAGCTTGACGATGTCTTCAGCGCTCCTATTGCTTACGCTCCTTGAGATGAAACCAAGTACTCTGTTTGCCCGATTTTTAGCCTGAATGCATTGAGCCCTAGGACGGAGGTCAGCCCTCACTAGTACTCCTAAAGGCGGCTTTACACCTGGCAATTCCTGGTCGGCAATACAGCCGCGACGATCTAGCGGCTAGACCAGCTGGGTGCTCTCGAGAGCAAGTACGTTCACACGTGGGAGGAGAAGCCGGGAGCATCAAGACGTAAACTGCTAGTAAATGCAAGGGCATGAATTCATCCCAGACACCCCAAAAGGCTACTACCATATCTTAAAACCACAATGAGTTTGGTCCATTAGCCTAATATTGTAGAAGTACATACTTTAAGTAAGTGAGTTTTATCATAAGTAGTATTAATTGATTGTTCATTGTTGCATTTAACAACAAAGGAGAAGGGAGGAACATGCCATCGCAGCCCCCAGGCATTACATAGTGTGATTATATAATACACGAAAATAATCGTTCCTAACCTCCTTCGATATCTCGCAAAGAGATAAACATTTCTCGTAATGTTGCTGCCACTCTCTCAAACGTCGTTTTCCGTAGACTCAGCTTCTTATACAGCTTATCTCTCTCGTGCCCACGACCTTAACTCTTCTGAATTTTCCACCATCTGGCTAAGACTTCATTGTCATTCTATTACTAAATACATCTGTGCTGTTAATCTCTCACCTAACTCTACCAACTATGTAAAATTCTTTGACTATTTGAATTCTAAAGTGGAGCACATCTTGACCCACTCTCCCTTCGCTGAAATCTCCATCCTAGGAGATTTCAATGTTCACCACCAGCTTTGGCTTTCATCCTCTTTCACTGACCATCCTGGTGAACAAGCCTACAACTTTGCTATCCTCAACGACCTAGAGCAGTTGGTCCAGCACCCTACACGTATTCCCGACCGTCTTGGAGATCAGCCCAACATTCTAGACCTCTTCCTTACCTCAAACCCTTCTGCTTATTCTGTCAAACTGTTCTCTCCGTTGGGCTCCTCCGATCACAATCTTATTTCTGCATCCTGTCCTATCGCTCCTGTACACCCTCTGGACCCACCGAAGAGGCGATGCTTCTGGCATTTTGCTTCAGCTCGGTGGGACGACCTGAGGATGTATTTTTCCGATTTCCCGTGGAATGATTATTGCTTCCAGGATAGAGACCCCTCTGTGTGTGCTCAGCGCATCACAGAGGTGATTGTCTCTGGAATGGAGGCATACATTCCTCGTTCTTTCTCTACTCCTCACGCTAAAAAGCCTTGGTTTAATCACGCTTGTTCTCGTGCTGTCAATGATAGAGAGGTAGCTCACAAAAGGTACCAGAGCCTTCAAACTAATGCTAATTATGAACTTTACATTTCTGCCCGAAATCGTGCCAAATCTATTCTCCGACTAACCAAAAATTCTTTCATTAATAGAAAATGTCAAAACCTTGCTTTCTCTAACTCTTCCCGTGACTTCTGGCATCTAGCCAAAAACATCTCCTCCAACTTCACATCTTCATCTTTCCCTCCACTCCTCAGTCCTGACGGCAACACTGCCATCTCATCTATCTCTAAGGCTGAACTCTTCTCTCAAACTTTTTCTAAAAACTCCACTCTGGATGATTCTGGGCATATTCCTCCTACTCATCCCCCCTCTGACTCCTTTATGCCTGTTATAAAGATTCTTCAAAATGATGTTTTCTATGCCCTCTCTGGCCTCAATCCTCAGAAGGCTTATGGACCTGATGGAGTGCCTCCTATTGTCCTTAAAAACTGTGCCTCCGTGCTGTCACCCTGCCTGGTCAAACTCTTTCGCTTCTGCCTTCCCCCCTCTGACTCCTTTATGCCTGTTATAAAGATTCTTCAAAATGATGTTTTCTATGCCCTCTCTGGCCTCAATCCTCAGAAGGCTTATGGACCTGATGGAGTGCCTCCTATTGTCCTTAAAAACTGTGCCTCCGTGCTGTCACCCTGCCTGGTCAAACTCTTTCGCTTCTACCTTTCCTTCTTGCTGGAAGTATGCATTCATACAGCCTGTACCTATGAAGGGTGACCGCTCCAATCCCTCAAACTACCGTCCTATAGCTTTACTTTCTTGTCTATCTAAAGCTTTTGAATCAATCCTTAACCGGAAGATTCAAAAGCACCTTTCCACTTCTGACCTTCTATCTGATCGCCAGTATGGGTTCCGCAAGGGGCGTTCTACTGGTGATCTCCTAGCCTTCTTAACTGACTCCTGGTCATCCTCTCTTAGCCGTTTCGGTGAAACTTTTGCTATTGCGCTGGACATATCAAAAGCTTTTGATAGGGTCTGACACAAATCTTTGCTTTCTAAACTACCCTCCTACGGTTTCTATCCTTCTCTCTGTACATTTATCTCCAGTTTCCTTTCTGACCGTTCTATTTCTGCCGTGGTAGACGGTCACTGTTCTTCCCCTAAATCTATTAACAGTGGTGTCCCACAGGGTTCTGTCCTATCTCCCACTCTTTTTCTGTTGTTCATTGATGATCTTCTTTCCAAAACGAACTGTCCTATCCATTCCTACGCCGATGATTCCACTCTGCATTATTCAACTTCTTTTAATAGAAGACCCACCCTTCAGGAACTTAACGACTCAAGCCTGGAGGCTGCAGAACGCTTAGCCTCAGACCTTACTATTATTTCCGATTGGGGCAAGAAGAACCTGGTGTCCTTCAACGCCTCAAAAACACAGTTTCTCCACCTATCCACTCGACACAATCTTCCAAACAACTATCCCCTTTTCTTTGACAACACCCAGCTATCACCTTCCTCAACACTAAACATCCTCGGTCTATCCTTAACTCAAAATCTCAACTGGAAACTTCATATCTCATCTCTTACTAAATCAGCTTCCTCGAGGCTGGGCGTTCTGTACCGTCTCCGCCAGTTCTTCTCCCTGCACAGTTGCTGTCCATATACAGGGCCTTGTCCGCCCTCGTATGGAGTATGCATCTCATGTGGGGGGGCTCCTCACACAGCTCTTCTGGACAGAGTGGAGGCTAAGGCTCTTCGTCTCATCAGCTCTCCTCCTCATACTGATAGTCTTCTACCTCTTAAATTCCGCCGCAATGTTGCATCTCTTTCTATCTTCTATCGATATTTCCACGCTGACTGCTCTTCTGAACTTGCTAACTGCATGCCTCCCCCCCTCCCGCGGCCCCGCTGCACTCGACTTTCTACTCATGCTCATCCCTATACTGTCCAAACCCCTTATGCAAGAGTTAACCAGCATCTTCACTTTTTCATCCCTCACGCTGGTAAACTCTGGAACAATCTTCCTTCATCTGTATTTCCACCTGCCTACGACTTGAACTCTTTCAAGAGGAGGGTATCAGGACACCTCTCCTCCCGTATTTGATCTTCCTTTCGGCCACCTCTTTTGTTTCTTTTTTAGGAGCAGCGAGTAGCGGGCTTTTTTTTTATTATTGTTTTCTTCTTTTGTGTGCCCTTGAGCTGCCTCCTTTGTTGTAAAAAAAAAATAAAAAAAAATCTTGTGGATCCCACAAGTATCTATGCTGCCTCACTTCTTCTAATAATGCCACCTCGGAATCCCGGCTCCAAATCTTGTCTGTATCTGCCATTTCTTGTTTTATTATTGGCGCCGACATTCTGTAGTCAGCCGCCAGTCGGCAATACAGGACGGACACGATCAGCTGCAGAAAACTTGCCACGAGAAGGGCCCCCAGACCCAGACCCAGACCAGAAATGCAGCCGCGCCTGTATTGCTGACTAGGAATTGCCAGGCGTAAAGCCGCCTTTAGTCTCTTTCACGCCCAGACCTGCTTAGAGGAGTGTCATTTAAGGAGTAATTGTGTGAGGGATTATTCCTACCGACACTCAGAATGCTACACTTCCCGACATTGAATTCCATCTGCCACTTCCCCGCCCAATCATATAGTCTGTCAAGCTCATCCTGGAGAACGCTAGCGTCCCTGTCTGATTGGATTACTCCACCGATCTTGGTATCATCTGCGAACTTACTGACATCACTACTAATTCCTGTGTCCAAGTCATTGATGTAAATAATAAAAAGCAGAGGACCCAGCACCGACCCTTGTGGGACTCCACTCATAACACTGCCCCATTCAGATTTTTTACCATTGATTTGCACTCTCTGCTTCCTACCACTAAGCCACGCCCTGATCCAGTTCAAAACTTTCCCATCTACGCCGTGAGCCTGTAATTTTAGTAATAGCCGGTGATGAGGAACTTTGTCGAACGCTTTACTGAAATCTAAATATAATATGTCATAGTTTTCATCTCTGTCAACCGCCTCGATCACTTTAGTGTAGAAGGACAACAGATTAGTAAGGCAAGACCAGCCCTTTGTGAACCAATGCTGTGAATCATGAATTAAACTATGCTTCTCTAGATGGTCCCGAATGTTAAGCTAATTGGGCGATAATTTGAGGTGGCTGACTTGTCTCCCTTTTTGAAAATCGGCGTCACATTAGCTACTTTCCATTGATTGGGCACATACCCAGAATTTACCGACATCTTAAAGATATCGGTAATTGGGCCACTGAGGACCTACTTGCACTCTTTCAGAATCCGTGGGAATACTTTGTCCGGGCCCAGCGATTTGTTTTTCTTTAGCCTGCTAATCTCATCCTGGACTACTTGCCTAGTGATGATCACATCCCTCAACTTGTCGTTCTCTTCGCGCTCATATACCTGTACTCTCTCCGGAATGGTTGTTAGATTTTCCTGCGTGAAAACTGAAAGGAAATAGTCATTCATCATTTGACTCATATCTTCTCCATTCTCAACGAGCTCACCTGTGTTTGTTTTCAACGGTCCAATTCTGTCCCTTGTTTTCGTTCTGTACAATTTTTTTTTATGCTGGCTTTGGTGGGTTTAGCATCAGCCATGTACACGGCCACAAAGCTTCACGACCTATTAGGTTCTGATCATTATGGATCAACATCAGAATAAGAGTTTAGCAGGAGCCAGCTTTTCAATCATGACCTAGAGTCCTAGACTATCCTCTTCCTCAGAGTCACCGGCCGGCACAGCACGGCCGTGCCCTCCTTGCTCCAAGGTTGCTTGCCTCGCGTGTGCTGCGGTCACAACTCTCCTCCACCCTCCGCCATTACCCGATCTAAACCCAGTCGGCCCCGACCATACGCGAAGATGACTAATCCGGAATTAAAGGCTGATAAGCATCTCCGGGGACTATTGGTCGCGGGCCGCTAGTCAGCTGGACGCCCGTTGTAGAGGCTGTGCCTGCCCGCCACACCTCTGAAAGTACTCATAGAGCTAATCGGCAGTGCTTTTCTGACATTCACTTCTGCCAGGTACTCACGTTAACCGCTGTTGATTAACAATCAAATTATCCACCAAAACAACGAATAAAATAGCGCCCATCGTCAATGACGCTACACTGTAAATAATGCGAATATACTATACCATCAAAATACAGTAAATTCAAAGTTATAATTAAGGACATTGCCCTATGCTGCGGTCCTACATCACGATGATGAACCAGCAGTGACAAACGCCAAGAAACGGCATGCAATGAAAATTCTTGCAATGCAAGACGTGATCAATGATAAACCTAGCCAATGTATTCCCAAGCAATGCACACACACACACACACACACACACACACACACACACATACACGCGCCTGCACCCACGCACGCACATGCAGATCTCGCACGCATAAGCACACATTCACACACTTTGAAACTTTTGTTTGCACTCATTCAAAAATTGTTTTGCAGATTAATTATTCATAGTGTGTGTGTGTGTGTGTGTGTGTGTGTGTGTGTGTGTGTGTGTGTGTGTGTGTGTGTGTGTGTGTGTGTGTGTGTGTGTTCTTCCACAGCAGCGAAGTCTGAAATGTTAAATTATATTCCTTTTTGTATAGCTACTTTTTTCGGATGAAACTTTGACTTAAGGAGAGCAGTTTTCTAAATATTTATTTTAAGGGATTATAGTTTGGGCATTATCATTATCCACAAGGATAATAGGAACAAACTGTTTTCAAATGCAAGATCATAAAACAACAGGGTATAACGGCTATTATTTAACCTACGTATTATCAACAATGCAAACTATCCATGTAGCCTGTATGGGCATGTGTCTGAATAGCACGTAATGAGGTAGTAACAGATAATTTCGATTACTGGAGATATTTAGAAGCCGTTACAAACCTATTCCTCGAAACAAGAGACGACCGTACATATAAAGCAGGCCAGGAGTAATACAGCTTCGGCAGTGAGTACAACCATTCTCTTTTCCCAATATATATATATATATATATATATATATATATATATATATATATATATATATATATATATATATATATATATATATATATATATATATATATATATATATATATATATATATATATATATATATATATATATATATATATATATATATATATATATATATATATATATATATATATATATATATATATATATATATATATATATATATATATATATATATATATATATATATATATATATATATATATATATATATATATATATATATATATATATATATATATATATATATATATATATATATATATATATATATATATATATATATATATATATATATATATATATATATATATATATATATATAGGCGCAGGTTAGCCCTAAACGTGATATTTGCTTTGTGAAAAGACTACCTAAGGGAAGAAACACATTTAGAGTCCTACGACGACCCGCAGTCATGTCATCAGTCGGCGTAGCCAAGACAAGTTTGTGCTGTTTTGTTTGCAGAAACAGAGCCATTGGTCCGTGAAATGAGCTTCGCTTTATGGCATGATATTTAGGTACAAATTTCTGTTCAACATCCGACATAAATTTATCGGGAAGAACGAGTTAGATAAATAATGGGAGCGTTCCTTGTTTAAATAATTACATATTCGTTTTTTTCTGTAAGGTGCTGAGCTCCTGGTGAGATTGGATGTTATACCGCACACTATCTGCAAATTACTACCGATTGTACCCCGACAACAGTGGGCATGCCTGCTAAGGTTTGTGCGTGCGTGTGTGTGTGCGTATGTGTGAGAGAGAGAGAGAGAGAGAGAGAGAGAGAGAGAGAGAGAGAGAGAGAGAGAGAGAGAGAGAGAGAGAGAGAGAGAGAGAGAGAGAGAGAGAGAGAGAGAGAGAGAGAGAGAGAGAGAGAGAGAGAGAGACGACATGAACTGCTTGATATTATAGCTAATGCTTTCACACCGCTTTCTCCTCGTGCTTTCTTCCCCGGAGGTAGCAAATTTACTACGTAAGAATAATGGTTTATATGAAACTATATTTTCACCAACTGTTAAAGATATTAAGAAGGAAAACGAAGAAAAAGTAGAAAATTACAAGATTAGAAACGATCGTTCACGTGGTGGTGGTGATCACGTGTGGTTGTGGGGGGGCGGGGTCAGGGAGGCTGGGTTGGGCATTCATCGGGGCCAGGTGATCGGGGCTGAGGAGCAGAAGATTGTAGAGGTTGGGGTTGTGAAGGGAAGGGGGTTAAGTAAAAGAGAATAAGGGATAGTGGACATAGAGAAACGGATGCTGGGGATGGGAGGCAGGGGAAACCGTTGTCTTGTGAAACAGTCAGCACACTTGACATGACGCAAAGCCAAGCACAAACCCGCTATGAATGCCAGAAAAAGTATACCAATTGTCGCAGCAATTCCTACTACCTTAGATTACTCATAATACACTGAATGAAACACTCCTTCCCACGACCATCAAGATGTACGGAATGCCTGTTTCAACAAGCCTTCATTCCCCTTAACCCCAGTATTATCCTGGCGGCCGCCATCCCCGCTTGCCTGTCTTTGAGACACGTATGCACAGCCTTGATGACAGAACACCTCCACATTACCAATACTTTGCTTCAAAAAACGTACCTTATATTGATAGCAATGCTGTCAATAAAAAGAATTTTCATTTCCGAGTATTTCAACATTGACTGCAAATTAAAAGGATGTAGATATATAAAATCAGGAAATTCTGTGACCACGCCTAACGACCGGGTGGAGGGATGGCTGCCAGGGGAGATGTGAGTCCTGGAGGGGGGAGGGAGGAAGGAAGGAGGAAGCCAATCTGATTTGAATGGCGCTCGCTAGTGTTAGATTACTATATAGTAAGACTAGATTACTCAATGTATGTGTGTGTGTGTGTGTGTGTGTGTGTGTGTGTGTGTGTGTGTGTGTGTGTGTGTGTGTGTGTGCGCGCGCTGCTGCCTGAAGCTGGCCGTGTGCGATAAAAGAGCAGCCTCCGGTGTATCCACGCCCATACACGCTCAACTGCAGGCCGAACTGAACTGACGAACTGAACTGAATGAAGCATCCCCTCACACTATTGTCAGGAATGCGGGCGCGGCCTCAGTTCCACGGAAAGTTTATACAAGACAGGTCATGGCGATTTCCCCTGAAGACTGAACTACCACATGCCGAGGATCACCATGTTTTCAGTATTCATTAAATTGCTTTAAAATCTGAAATACTAATATCAACAAACAAATTTCAAGTGAGCAGTGCACATTATTATTAGGTCAAATGGAAACTGACACCACGTATAGGGCAAAAATATTTTCTGTCCACTACAAAACCAACTTCATAAAGACAGAACGCAGCAATAACTCTCACCATATCAACGTTTAATTCATTATGCTTCCAGCGATAAAAAACTTAGTATTTCAGCAGAAGACACCCTTAACCCTCCTTACCACCCCTTCTTCGCCCAGCCCGTCCCTTCTCCCCATGACTTGAGCGGATCCCTGCAACGTGCTGCGCATAACGAAGCGATTCCCACGTTAGGCAAACTCACCCGTCCGCCTCCCTTTCTCTCTAGTGTAAAAATAACAAAGACAACAATAGTGGGTAGCCGCTTCTTAACTTTATTGCTCTTTGTTCGCCCTGCCTCCGAGGGTCACAGAGAAGGTGAAAGGTCAGGCGGGGCAGATGTGGAGGGGTCACAAAGGAAGCAGATGAGAGTGGCACTGGGGTCAGGGGAGGGAGTCAAAGATGAAGCGGCTATTCACGGTAGATAAGGAAGTACATCACGGAGAAGCAAAAGGGACAGCGGTGACAGGAATACAATGAGCACCTAACAGTACTCATGAAAAAGCGCACGGTAGTGATGATGAATAAGGACGAGAAAAATAGCAATCTGGTCAGATGATGAGTTACAGAGAAGAAGCAGAAATTATTATCAATGAAAAAAGAACATCGAAGGAAAATAAGAAAACCTGGAGGGAAGTAAGGGGGATACTGATGATACTAATGATAAATAGTGTTGGAAAAAAGGGCAATAGTTGTAGGTGAAGTAAACAAGGATGCAAGCAATGAAGGTAAGGAAAAATATCACTAGTATGTAAGGAGGATATTTAAGGCAAGAATGGGAACCACGTTTGTCAGTAAGGATAAAAAAAAGATTGAACTATGAGTGGCAAGGGTCAGGTAAAGATTTAAAAGAGAAAGCAGAAGTTCAAGTTAGGTAAGAAAAAACAGGATTTCAAGATAATTAAGGAAAAACATCACGCGTAGGTAAAGAGGACATTTCAGGCAGGAACGGGAACCACTATTGTCAGTAGAGGTAAAAAAAAGATTAAAATATGAGTGGCAGGGGTCAGGTAAAGACTTAAAAGAGAAAGCAGGTATTCAAGGCAGATAAGGAAATGCATCAGAGGGAAGTAAAGAGGACCTGGAGATAGATAAGGCATGACTAATGATAACAAGTAGAAATATGCTAAGAAGGTGGCAGAGGGGTCAGATAAAAGTAGATAGCGAAGAACATCACAGGGAAATAAGGGACAGCGAAGGCAGGGGAGGGAGGTATTTATGACAGTGATGAGAGATAAGTTAAAATGAGATTGCGGGAAAGGTAGACTTATGAGGAAGGTAAAAAAAAAAATTAACAGGTGAGAAGTCAGTGTAGAAGTAGAAAGCAAGATCATTCATCCATACAATTAGGAGAATATATAAAGAAGTAGTTAGAACTTATAATTCTGTGAAAATAGTAGGTGGGAGAGAGAAAGAAAAACAATCAAACAAAATACGTTATCGGTAGAAGAAGACACATAGAGAGACCATCAAGGTAGAAGCAAAAATAGGTAGGTAGAAACGTAAGTGGGTAGAGGCAGAATGAAAAGTGGGCTGAGAGGAAGAAAACAGCTAAGGTAGGAAAAATGAAATCGAAATTGACCCCTCTTTCAGCCACCTCTTTTGATTCTTTTTAGGAGCAGCGAGTAGCGGGCTTTTTTATTATTGTTTCCTTTTTTGTGCCCTTGAACTGTATCCTTAGTTGTAAAAAAAAAAAAAAAAGTCGGAACATAATACCCTATGGCAGAAGAAAAAACACAAATACGTTCAAGAGTATTCTCAAACTAATACAATACACGACTTTAAATTACAAAGCTTCTTGGGCCACCATCTAAAAGCTTTCATCACCGTTAACTCTTTGGGATGGAATGGATGGAAATGCCTGCGTACACTGGCCACACGCAAACACGCTCTCTACCGCCCCATCCATTAACGCAAGCTGCCAACAATACGAGCAGGCATCAGTTATATCACAAGGCAGGCTGACCTCGCTCCCTGCCCCCCCTAGTGCTGTTATCGCTTGCCTCATTCAGTAACTCAAAAGCAATCGAACCCAAGACTGTAAAAAGAGCACCACAATCAGACCTTTTCATACCTTTGTGGAATGTGTGTGGGGTTGGGTGGGGGAGGGATGAGGGGTATGTGTGTGTGAAGGGGGGGTGAATATGTGTGTGTGTGTGTGTGTGTGTGTGTGTGTGTGTGTGTGTGTGTGTGTGTGTGTTGAAAGAAAGAAAGAAAGAAAGAGAAAGAAAGAATGAAAGAGAACGAGAGAAAAAAAGAAAGAAAGAGAAAGAAAGAAAGAAAGAAAGAAAGAAAGAAAGAAAAAGAAAGAAAGAACAAAAAAAAGGGAATAAAGAAAGAAAATTGAAAGGAAAAACGAAAGAAGGAAAGACAGAAACACAAAAAAGATGGTCCGGTGAATAAAAATAGTAAGAAAGAACGAAAGGGATGAGGCGGTGTAGGAGGTAGCCAGGTGCGCCACCAGAGCCAAGGGTCACCTGAGATCACCTGATGTGGGAGGAGGAGGAGCCGGCAACGCCTCCTCGGTACAGATCCTC
Organism: Eriocheir sinensis; assembly: GCF_024679095.1. Classification (NCBI taxonomy): domain Eukaryota; kingdom Metazoa; phylum Arthropoda; class Malacostraca; order Decapoda; family Varunidae; genus Eriocheir; species Eriocheir sinensis. Next base: position 8,219,730 of record NC_066534.1, on the reverse strand, counting down.
GTCCTGGGCTTCGTCAGTCACAGGCCCACACGGGAAACACAATGCAATCTAGGAGCCTTTGTAACCTCATCTGATGTAGTCTTTGCCTTTTATATTGAAGATCCGACCACTGATACAGAGGAAAGTTGTTGTCTACGGCATGGTGTAGCTCCAGATTGAGCGTTCTATCAGTCTGAGGAATATACATTAACTTAAGCCTGTATTTTTAAACCTATCAGCACCTTCATTTGCCTGGCTGTTTGGAAAGTCTCTCACAGTACAAATTTTAGGGGTTCTGTTTTACTGGTAATGAGAGAAGAGAACACAAAAATAAATGACCACTAAAGGACAAAAAAAAAGAATTGGAATGTAATGGGGTGGAAAAAAAATCCCTAGATAGTCAGAAACCTTGATAAGAAGAGGCAACATGAGAATGGAGATATGCATAATAATGGAAAATGATCAGATAAAGAAATTGCACTTCATTCAAAGTAAAATTAAACTGAGAACAACGAAGAGAAGAATGAAGATAAGACATAACAAGGCGCAGCGGCGTGATGAAATAATGCTAATGCCATAGTAAATTCTTCCTCGTCTTTTATAACATTTCTTATCACTTCTGTAATATAATTAGAAGTAAAAACTAGATATGAGACAGACAGACAGACAGACAGACAGACAGACAGACAGACAGGCACACAAACAGACAGACAGACGGACAAACAGAAAGAGAGACAAAGACAGACATAAACACATGCACACACACACACATAGACATTGATAGACAGACAGACAGAACTACACACACACAAAAAAAAAAAAAACGCACACACGCAAAAAAAAAAAAGATGTAGCCCACGAAGAAGATTATGTGAGAGCCAAAAGGAGCAAAGGTGAATGAAGCTTAAAAGACTTGAAAAAAGACTAATATTTCATGAATCTAGAAGGTCACGAAGGAAAGTCAGACAGAACATTAAAAAAAGAGGAGCCGTTAATGATGAAAATAATATTAAACCAACACATGCCTCGTAGTGCTGAAATAATACGTCAAAAAATATTAATTGATAAGTGAAGGGATAGATGAACAAAGATAGATAGATCGACAGATAGATAGAAGCACACAGAGCGATACAATTAGGTTGGTAAAAAAATAAAGGTGGGTAAAATATAACCCTGATAAGTAGGAGTCGAGGTGAAAGGTGAAACAGGTCTTTAATCCGGACAAACTCGGCCTGTGGAGGTGGCGGGTTGGATAGCATCTGAGAGGGATGAGGCGTGTAAAGGGGCGGAAGGGACGGATTTACGAGGGAAGGGAGAGGAGGGAGAGAGGGACGATATATAGAACAGGCGAGGAGGCCGAGCAGGGTGGTGGGCGGTAAGGAGCAAATGAGATTAAGGGGACAGTAGCGAGGCAGGCGAGGCAAGGGAGAGGATGTGTGGGATGCTGGAAGAGAGTGAAGGCGACAGGCGCCCGGCGGGTCACCAGACAACGGGGCTGAGGGCGACGCTCTGAGGGAGGAATGCAATGGAATTTGAGAGTGGCAGAGTGGCAGAGAGAGAGAGAGAGAGAGAGAGAGAGAGAGAGAGAGAGAGAGAGAGAGAGAGAGAGAGAGAGAGAGAGAGAGAGAGAGAGAGAGAGAGAGAGAGAGAGAGAGAGAGAGAGAGAGAGAGAGAGAGAGAGAGAGAGAGAGAGAGAGAGAGAGAGAGAGAGAGAGAGAGAGAGAGAGAGAGAGAGAGAGAGAGAGCAAAAATTTTAAAAGTAATATTAATTACATCAATAAAAATATTGAAAAACATTTTTAATAGTTAAATAAGATACAATGATTCAGTAGATAACGCTATGTCGACCAGAAAACATATTAGCAACTCTGAGAAGGGTCAAACAGAAAGATATAACTCATCAAACAGTCAGTGAAACTCATCGCCGAGACAGACCGATCACTTGATATAAAACCTTGGCCATCCTCCCCTGCGAAAAAAGGTTGGAAATTAGCAGACTTTAACACAAAGAACCACCACCTCGGCGGCCCCTCAAGGAAATCCAAATGTTTGCCCTCCGTCAGGGCAGATAGTTTCGTGCCTGATGGTTGATGAATTGGTGGTGGTGGTTGAGGGTAAAGAAAAATTGGATCAGGCTGAGCGGCGTATCAAGAGCATTGGCGCCCTGACGGGCGTGACCGCCTGTCTGCCCGCCTGTCTCTGTGAGGGTCCCGCTGCCAGGGTCACTTTGTCTCGCTTTCTGCCGCCTGTCGCTGGCCCGACCCGCTGCACTGAACAAGCAGTGCACCGCTGCCTCGTGAACCACAAGACGGTGTCGAGACAAAATTAAAATTTCAACATTATAAAGCTTACTCCTGTTTAATAATCTTATACCTTGAGAAATATCTAGGACCAACTTCTGAAGTAAATATTTTATTGCTGGTACTTCCTTGGTTATTCGTACAGAGAAGAATTTTCAAAGACTGCAAGAAGGATACAGAATACATCCTCATCAGCAGCAGCGTGTATCATCCATTGAATGACTCGGCTCTCACCCATTCGTTTATGTCCTGCGCCTTTAGTTTTCATACCAGAGGTAAAAGTAAAGTTATTAATTTCATGACACCATCTGCTAAACGACGTCCTCTGGGTACCTTTACATCGGCTATTTCCCTGTCTGTCACTCTTTTTATTCACATGTTGCCCGCTCGCCTTTCTTGATGTTTATTGCTTTAGTTACGGCATTAACTTTTCTGTTCTTCCTTTCTTCTTATAGTTTTCTTATCCATTATGGTGATTACCAACAGCTATCATTCCATCCCTCTTTCTGTCCCTTTCAATTCCAGTGACTTCCCAGTGTACATGTTTTTGATGACTTTGATATGACGGCGAGGACACACTGATCAATACCCTTCACTTTAGCTCATTGGTCGGAGCCTTCTCGATTTGTGTTCTTATTTTTTGTAAGGACTGCAGACGCGTGACTTCTCTATTTTCTGTACGTGTTTTTATGTAGATAAATAGATGGATAGATAGAGAGATAAGCAGATAGATAAATTGAAAGAAGGAAAGATATATACGAGTAGACAAACGGATAGATGAATAGTCAGATAGATGGATAAAGAGATAGAGATAAACTGATAGAGAGAGAGAGAGAGAAAGAGAGAGAATGGTTCTTCTTTCGCCACTGTTTCTTTTCCACCGCTGCTCTGTCTTCTTTTCCTACCGTTCCTTCTTCCGCCTTTGGTTCTTCTTCCACTGCTGCTTTTTCTTCCGTTGCTCTTGCTTCTTTCTCTTCCGTCGCTGTTGCTTCTTCCTCCGCTGCTACTTCTTATTTTTCTGCTGTCCCTGCTTCTTACGCCAGTGCTTCCTCTTCGCCGCTGCTTCTTCTTCGACTGATGCTGCGTCTTCTTCTGCGGCTGCTGCTTCTTCTTCTTCTTCCACTGCCGCTGGTTTTTCCGATGCTGATACTCCTTCTTCCGTCGTTGCTTTTTCGTCTTCGGCGGCTGCTTTTTAGTTCTTTTCCGCCGGCCAAAGTCAGCATCCCACCCTAACAACTACCCTGACAATACATCAGAGCAAAAAAGAAAGTAAATTCCAATATTGGTCATCTGACATTAAAGACTGGATCTCTAACCCAGGACAGTAAACACATGACCAGAATCCTCAACAGTAACATGGCATCCATATTCACAGTCGAGGACATCGAAACCATTCATGAGGGCCAAACCCGCCGAGGGGGGTCATGCCCTTGGAAATGGACACAATATGCGACCAGGAAGTGCATGAAAAAGTACTTGGACAAACTCGACACGAACAACTCAACGGGACCCGACAACTTTTCTCCACGTTTATTAAAAGAGCTTAAACAGCAAATACTTCAGCCACTAACTAACGTATTTAGCTGATCAGTACAACTAAACAAGGTCCCAGGACACTGGAAAATGGCGAACGTAACATCGATTTTCAAAAAAGGAAATATGAGCGTTGCCTTAAACTACAGACCCATATTTTGACATAAGTAACCGGCAAAATTCTTGAGAAGATTATTAGAGATAGATCTGTCAGTTTTCTGGAAGATAATAATATAATTTTCGACACCCAGCACTGTTTCAGAAAATGCGTTCCTGCTTGACAAACCTATTGGACTTCTTTCAAGGTATATATAAAAACAGGCATGACCATATCCCCAGTGATGTTATATAACTGGACTTCCGGAAAGCTTTCGACAAGGTACAACATAACTAAGCAACTACTTAAGACAACACAATCGGCGGGCATTGGAGCCAGTCTGATCACGTGGATAAGAGAGTGGCTTACCGACAGAAAACAACAGGTGCTACTCAACGGACAGCCTTCCGAGTGGCTTCTAGTCACTAGTGGAGTACCTCACGGGTCGGTGCTGGGGCCCATTCTCTTATCATATGTATCAACGATCTAGAAACAGTGTGGAAAGGCCCTCACAAAGACCGACCGCGAAATCATCCAAAAGGACCTCAATCAAATCATCGAATGGTCTGAAAAGTGACAAATGTCCTTTAATGTTGACAAAAGCAAAATCTTACACATTGGATCCAGAAAGAGTAACCATGAAATCTTTGCAAGCAGTACAAGAGAAATCGAATCTTAAGAGTCACCATCAACAGTGACCTAAAACACGCGAAGCACTGTAAAAAAGCATATAATAAAGCCAATACTATGCTTGGGTTCATAGCCAAGAACTTCGAGTGTAAAACGCCAGAAGTAATGTTAATCTTGTATAACTCAATGGCAAGGCCTCACCTCGAATATATAGTACAGTTTTGGTTCCCTAATTACAGGAAAGACATTGAATTACTGGAAAGATTTCAACGACGCGCCACGAAAATTATTCCAGACCTTAAGGGCCCAACCTAACGAGGAACGACTCAAGCGACTCAACCTCTTTATACTGGAAAAAAGGACACCTACGAGGAAATATGATTCAAGTGTATATATATGTACCTGAAAAAGTTCAGTAACGTCGATCACTCCCAGTTCTTTGCACTGCAAACCAGCTCAAGAGCTAGAAATAACGGTTTACCCATTCAATCGAGTCACAGACAAACATTGGCCCGAGTTTCTCCTCAAACCGAGTCAAGCGCCACTGGAAAAATCTTCCCTCAGTAGTAGTAAAAACGAATACTATCAACTCCTTTAAAAATCGAATCGACCGTCACTTCGTTGCGTCAGGAGTAAACTAAATACCGAAGTGTTTTAACCTGCTCTGCGGGCACCAAGTGGCTGTCGAGCAGATTCAATCATCAGGGCGGGCAACCACGTAATGAGCTAATGGGCTTACTGTTGCCTGCATTTCCATGTTTCCTCTTCTTCTTCCTCCTCCTCCTCCTCCTCCTCCTCCTCCTCCTCCTCCAACTTCTCCTCCTCTCATTCCTCCTCCTCTCCTCCTCCTCTCATTCCTCCTCTTCCTCTTCTTCCTTTTTTCCTCATCCACTTCTTTCTTCTCCTCTTTTTCCTCCTCCTTCATCTACTCATCTTAAACAGCCTGCCCTTCTTCCACTTCTTTCTCTTCTTCCTATTTGTCCTAAGCTTCTTCCTTCTTTCTCCTCTTCCTCCTCCTCTACTTTTTTTTCTCTCTTTCTCCTAACTTAATTGGAGCATTTGACGGAGCAGAATGGTTGATTGATTGACTGATTTGTTGAGTGGGGCATAAGCTCATGTAGCCGCGAGCAGGATGGAGCACACTAACATCAAACAGAAAGATGGACAACGTTGGGAAAAGCCTTTGTCCTGCAGTGCACTTATAATACTTGATAAGGATGATTCTGTGTGTGTGTGTGTGTGTGTGTGTGTGTGTGTGTGTGTGTGTGTGTGTGTGTGTGTGTGTGTGTGTGTGTGTGTGTGTGTGTGTGTGTGTGTGTGTGTGTGTGTGTGTGTGTTCAGATGCTTCTTTGGAGACTTGATTGCACATCATAAAGTGATCAAGTAGAAAGATTTTTTTTCCTGTGTGTGTGTGTGTGTGTGTGTGTGTGTGTGTGTGTGTGTGTGTGTGTGTGTGTGTGTGTGTGTGTGTGTGTGTGTGTGTGTGTGTGTATTGTTGTTCCAGTGGCATCAGTCTCCTGAAATGACCCATCCTGCATATCCCTTCCTCGTCACAGGAGGACAAAGGCGTGATAAAGTTCAGCAAGTGATGCAAATTAATACCTAAAAAAATACCATAATGCTTCAACTTTCACCGGACTGAGGACAAAACAGAATGGTAGTCCCCTGGCAGCAGTGTCCTCCGTCATGCCCGAGAAAGCCAACACAGCCTCTGCGTCGGTCCCGAGTGGGCGCCATCTCGGCACAACCGCTCACCTCCCACACCAGACCAGTAAGTTACCTGCGCCTCACCTGTAATTGGCGGCAGAACTCAGGTTTTTCGCTGCACCCTTACCCACCTGACGGCCACTCGATCACTCATGGCAAATTGGCCAGTCATAGCAAAACATCAGTGTAGGAAGTCGTGATTACAAGCATTAAGGCCGCTTAGCGAGTATTAGACGTGTTTTTGCACTGCCTAGGTACAGTAATGAAGGTCACCAGCAGACCGCGAACCCCCATCTTAATGGTGGCGATGATATTCAGTAATTCCAAGCGCGCAGGCGCTCCTGCAGGCACGCACGCTCTCGCAAGCAAGCACGCACGTGTACACACGCACATACACATGCACACACACGCACACGCGCGCGCGCGCACACACAGACACACACAAACCACACACACACATACACACACACACACACACACACACACACACACACACACACACACACACACACACACACACACACACACACACACACACACACACACACACACATACACACACACACACCTTTCCTTCATAATAAAGCTTTACTCTCTAAAATACGAGTTTAATATCATAGATATGTCTCCTGTTCAAACCCTAAGCCACATAGTGACCAACGTCTTTTCATTTTTTTCTTATTTTTCGGTATTTTCTCTCTTCAAAAGGAGAGGCAATGTTTGTAAATCAAACTACTTGCTGAAATTATCATTCCACGAGTTAGTAAACAGAAAAGACAAAAAAAAAAGTGTAAATGAAATAGACACCGCATTGCCACCACGAAGGTCGTCGAGGCCCAGGTTTATTTTCACCCAAGACGTCACTCTCAGGCAGCCCTGCAAACAACAGGCGGTTGTAAACACCTTCATTCACAGATGTAAGTTATTTTCACAATAGAAAGTGTCACATCGAAAAAAAAAATGAAACCAATCGTGCGAGAAGGAAGAGCTTGAGGACACGAGTATGGAACGCTACAAAGCAAGAGACCACAAAACATCAGTTTTAGTGGAGCAAATAAGACACTAAAAAAGGAAAAAGATTGAGTACGGTCCAAGTAAGGGGCCCCCAGACCACCTCCCAAGAGACTCGACCAACATCGGGTGACCCCCGCGGCGACCACCACAGGGACGCGAGCAAGGACGCGAGGGATAAGATTCGCCTGCGTGTTCGTTTTGCCAAGGAATCTAATCTGATCTTCCCTTTAGGAGACATGAGAGATGGACCAACGCTGCGCCACCACGATTCTGCACCACTAACCTTCATGCACGTCGGAACAGAAGGGACGAGGAGCCAGAGAGGAGGAGGGGGTAGGGGGTAAGGGAGGGGAGGGAAAAAGAGTGGTGGAGGATCAAAAAAGCAAACAACCCTTCAGAATGATGTCATGAAGTTAAAAATGCAGGTAATAATATGACTGTCGATAATATATGACGCGCTGAACATGACAGACTGGTGAAAGCTGATATCATGTGTGTGTGTGTGTGTGTGTGTGTGTGTGTGTGTGTGTGTGTGTGTGTGTGTGTGTGTGTGTGTGTGTGTGTGTGTGTGTGTGTGTGTGTGTGTGTGTGTGTGTGTTGGCAAGCAGACCGACAGGCAAGCCGTCCGGTGGGTCTGGCTGCAGGTTACCAGTTAGCGGGATGAGTTGCAGTGACACCTGACGCTAGACAATGACTCACACAAGTGGACAGCCGCCCACACACAGGCTGAAAAGGTGTAATTGCAGGCAAGGTAACCACGACTGGCGGACAGACGAATCACTGCATAAATACAACGAAAACAAATGAACGTAAACCCCTCACTAGGCAGGCATAAAATGTTCGAGGGTACAAATGATGGATGTTCAGTCATGTCAGCATATTTTGTTCGTATACACAGTACTTCCTCCCTCCACCACACCGCTTCACCTGTCACGGCCCATTAGTACCCAGGTAACCACACCGTCTCACCTGCCTGCCCTTGATTGCCTTCCCGGGCCACAACTCATCTGCTTAACGAGGTCGTCCTTTAAGCTGTGTACCGTGACCCCCCTCCCCCTCCTCTCACCCTACACACACACTTGGAGGCCCATCACAACGGCTAGCCGTCGTAAAACCTTCCCGCGTGACCCGACCCAGGTGTCAGGTTAAGTAAACAAAAAAACAGGACTGCACAATTGCCTCAAGGAAACACTTCATCTTACCATTATGAGGCTTTTTTGAGGGACATCATCATCATCATCATCATCATCATCACCGCCCTCCTTCATTATTACTAGGTCAATGTAGCACAAAATCATTCCCAACATCTTCCGCTTCTCTCTGTCTGGTATTACTTCATCCTGCTCCGGTAAATGTTCTAATCATATCTTTTCACCTGGTTCTTCTCCCTTGGCCTCTTATACTGAGTTGCCACCCTGTTATTGTGGTTGTCAAGCTGCCGTCATATATAGCTACGCATGATATATATATGTATGTGTGTGTGTGTGTGTGTGTGTGTGTGTGTGTGTGTGTGTGTGTGTGTGTGTGTGTGTGTGTGTGTGTGTGTGTTTTGTGGGCCTCCATCCGGAAGGGAGTTACGATGGGAACAGTTGGTTAGATTGTTCGCATTGCAATTCATCGGCCCCTGCCGGAACGCCGATGACTGTGGCCCTCAACCATATCTTTTGATATACTATAGACAAATACTACATAAAACATAGGAATTATATATAATAAATAACATAATAAAAGTCGAGTTGTATCTTAGATTAAGTCAGATGTGTGTGTGTGTGTGTGTGTGTGTGTGTGTGTGTGTGTGTGTGTGTGTGTGTGTGTGTGTGTGAGAGAGAGAGAGAGAGAGAGAGAGAGAGAGAGAGAGAGAGAGAGAGAGAGAGAGAGAGGAACACAAAAAACAGATAGAGAAAAATGTGGGATACTTCGGAACACGTGCCAACAGTCCATTATTAGACGTGCCTGAAGACGCCGGAAAGATGTACAGCAGCGTTGGTTCCCGTACGAGCCAAAGTAAAAATGAGAAACACAGAATCGAGAACACACACACCTACAAATTAATCCAACAGCTACACCATAAAAATACGTAACTTCTTTGGGTTTTACTGAAAGCTAACCGCAATTACAAGCACCAGCACCATCATTAAGACTGTCGCCGCTATCATCACCACCATTGCCACCACCACCACTTCCATTCCACTATAATCATTGCCACTACTATTATTAACATGTCCGATATCAACCCCGCCACCACCACCGCCGCCGCCACCACCACCTCACGACCCCAGCACGGCCCGTGAATAACAATGGCAATTATTTTTTTATGTCATTAAACAGCACATGTCGAGTCATCTCCGTAAGCTGCGGTTCCCGGGTGAATATAATTAAATATTCATGGCATTACAGCCGAGATGCCACTTTTAGGATATTTCCTTGAAAGGGATGTTGGGAGACGGGGCCGCGCATGATAACGGTGCTGAGTCTGGGAAAGAAGGAAGGACCCCAAGAAAGCGAATCCCGGGGCTATGAAATTTAACATTGTGAAATTCATCTGTTTAGAAAGTTAAGCATAAATTAATGCAACGATAAGAAGTTAATGCTAAGAACTACCCAAGCATAATAAAAATTAGTAATATAGGTAAAACTAACAGGTGAAGGTAAATAGTCAAGGAATAGGAATGAAATATGCCAATGAATGTACAGTATCAGAATGAAATCGTGAGTTAGGCAGCGAATGAGACTGGAGAACCGAATAGATAATGTGAGGAACAGCAACAACAACAGTGCTAGAACAGGACGAAAGGGGAGCGTCAAGACGCCTCTCTAACCTAATCAGCTTTTCTGCCATAATCATCTGGACCCTTTTTGTAGGAGCAGCGAGTTACGTTTTTTTTCCTCTTTCCCCTTGGCCTCCCTCGACCCTTGTCTCGAAACAAAGAACAAGAAAAATGACAAAAAAAAAGAGAATGAATGAAGGAGAATAACGAAGCTCACAAATAAAATATCCAACGGGAGACAAAGGAGGAAAAAATAAAATATAAAAGACCAAGACATGCTTATCCGTGTGGCTACTCAAGTGTGAAGCCTCGAGAGGGAAAGGAAGATGAAAAACCAAATTTCCTGACTCGATAAAATTAAACGAACATAAAAAACACTATAATGATCGCCTCAGTGGACAAGTAAAGCTGCACACCATTAGTCATCTCTATCTCTTACCTTTGACTTACCCTTTCCATTTACCTTTGTCCTTTCCCCTTCTCTTTACTCATAGCTTTCTCCCTTCCACCTTTAGACATACATCCATCACCTCCCATATCATTTTCTGCCATTCTAGGTCAGTACCTCCTTAACCAACTTATATTTTCTATTCGATTTTGCACTTTAACCTTTATCCCTTACACTCATCCCCCTCTTTTGCCAATTACAAACCCACAGCTTTCCTGGATCGTGCTCCATCCCCATCTCCCGCCCCGCCACCCACGGCCTCCTCACGGTATCGGTACTGTGTTAAATCTTCCGTAATGGGCGACAAAATCTCCCACACAATAGAAGCATCATCACGCGCATCCCTCACTGCCTTCACGCCACTCAACGCATTAACCACACCAGCCACACTGCCTTGACGTCCACCCTCTTCCGGGTCATGCTTGAAGGAAGTTCTGAGCCAAGATAGAGTAGAAGAAGGTATCGAGACCATTACAGAAAGATTGTTGGAAACCATCTTGAACCAGGAATGGAATAAAACGAGGGTGGTTGACTTACACTTGCATGGTGTGTCATTCTTCATGGTGCATAATTTGGTTAGAATGTGTGCTTATAGTGTGTGTGTGTGTGTGTGTGTGTTCACCCACACGGCCTGATCACGAGCTTGGCTCGCATTCGCCAACAAGTACCTCCCGACTCGAGCAAGCTCCTTATAGTCGATCTCAAGGTAATGCCGGGACCTAAACACACCACATGCCCCATACTCCTCGCTCAAAGGGGGACAGTAACCGCTCTTCTGTCAGAGGAAAAATCCCGGACCTGCGCAGGGTTCGAACCTCCACCTGCCAGACCATGGAGCCTGGTAGCGCATCGCTCTACCACTGAGCTACCGGAGCGGTGTGTGTGTGTGTGTGTGTGTGTGTGTGTGTGTGTGTGTGTGTGTGTGTGCGCGAGCGCGCGCGCGCGAGCACACCATCAAAAGTACGCGAAAATAAAATAGAATTCTACGACGAGTTATGACTTTTTTTTTGCCAGATCTGAATCAATACTCAGCATGAATCAATAAGGCTGCAGTGTTCTTGATATTTATGAATGATATCGCAATGCTAAATTAATTTTCTGATAGTCTAAATTGAAAATATATAATCCCCGTACCTCTGGAGAAATTAAACTGCGGCCTTCGCAAAATAAAACAAATAGTAATACCCCCGAACAGAGATAAGAAACACTGCCCTAATCGTTACACGCTCGCAGCGATAAACTCCTCGCCTAACGCCGCGCCACAGCCTACACACCTGGCGGGGCGATCACCTGAGCACATGATGGAGCACAGCCAGACACGCCTACACCTCACCCTCACCCCCCGTCCGTGCCGCCCCCACCCCTCCCTCCTTGCCCCAACCCATTCCCCCCTCACCCCTCCTGTCCATGCCCCTCACTGCCTCACCCGATCCCTCCACTCACCCCCTCACTGCCTTGCCCCATTGCCCCATCTCTCCCCTTCCACCCCACTTCCAGCCCCTCCCAAACTCCCCCCCATCCCTCCCTTCACCCCCTCTCGCCCCCTCACCCCATTCCTTCCCTCACCCACCCCCGTCTCTGCCCCTCACTACCCCCATTCCCCTTACCCACAGTCCCCACCCCTCCCTGCCTCACACCCATCCCTCCCCTCACCCTAGTCTCAGCCCCCTCCCTCCCTCATCCTATCCCTTCATTCCTGCATCTCAGCCCCACCTTATCTCTTTTATCCGCTCCCCTCCTAGTCCCTCACCTCCACGTCTCCCCTGCCCTTGCGCCTTCCCCCTCTCCCCCACCCTCGCACCTCCACCCTTCCCCTAAGCTGCACATCCACCACCCCCTCCTCCTCCTCCCCCAACGGTATCAAGCAAATGAACGTGACGTGAATTGCCTCGATAAATTACACTGTTTATACTTCGAAGCAGACTGTCTTGGCCTTTGCCTCACCCGGCGTATGTCACTCTGGCTCCTCGGGAAAAAAAATGAGAGGGGAAAAGTGTATGAAAGTATCGAGCGCTATAGCAAAAGAGCAATAATGATGATGATAATAATGCGGAGTAAGCACTGGGAATCAATATGTCAGGATAGTGGGAGGACCCAGAATTAAAGATAAATACCTCTGTTCATCATTCGAAACACGTTTGCCCGCCCTCGAGCCTACATTACCTGTGCGCCTCACCTCGCCTCACCTGATGCCTCACCTGGCTGCTCCCTCACTCCTCCTCTGACCCCATCACCTCTCACCGACACGCTGTTAGAAGTCCAGTTATGAATGTGGCTCTTGGTGGTCACAGGAGCTGCATTTTTTTTTTTTTTTTTTTACGTCTACGCCTATTGCGCCGGTAGGCTTGCTTGAGGGGCCTGGATGGTAGTCGGCCCCAGCCCGTATTGGCGCAGGCAGGTGTTTATAGTGGCGCCATCGCATTAAAATACCTAATTGATGAAGAAAAAATCACACTCACCTAAAAAATACTGTGAAAATGGTCATTGTGAGTGCTGATTAGAGGCAAGTAAAGATGAGGATCAGATAGAGTCAGGTTACCTGCTAATATTAGCTTTATTTATGTTTCAGGTGCACCAGAAGTAAGCGCTAAAGGAAAAAGGAAAGAGGAGAGACTTGCAGGAGTGAGTAGTGTAGGAAGAGGAGGGAGGAATGCATGAATGGGGGAAGAGGTTAACAAGGAAGGGTCTCCACACACAGAAAGGTTTGGAGAAGAAACTGCGGGGGATGGAAGTAAAACATGAATAAAGGAAGGAGAGCGTAAATGAAAATAAAAAGAGGACAAAAGAGAGTAAAAGATAAAATCGCAGCCAGTTGAAACTAGAGAAGGAAAAAAAGCCGGAAAACAAAAGTGTGAAAGAAAGAGGGAAAGAAAACCACGGAAGAAGAAAAGTGGGAAAATAAAATCCCCGAAAGAGAAAAAGAGTCTTGAAAGCAAGCGAGAGTCTTGGTCACTGATATGAAAAACGAGAAGAAAGAAAATGGTGTTTGGAGAAGAGAAGAAAACATTTGCTTTATCCACATGATTCCTCAGTCCCGAGTTTTTGTTGACTGTAAGAGTGTGTGTGTGTGTGTGTGTGTGTGTGTGTGTGTGTGTGTGTGTGTGTGTGTGTGTGCTTACAAATGTGTGTGGGTGGGGGGTTTAATAGCTGTGTGAGCGCCTAAATGATTTTAAGATTGACTTTAGAATATTTATCGGTCTCGCAATAATCGTCTTCATTCAAAGTCTCTCTGAACATTGGCAAATATAAGGATTTACACATATAATAAAAAATCTTCAATATAATGTACTATGCTGCCGGTAAAAGAAAGTCTCTGATAACTAGAGTGAATTTAAAGAGTCGAGATAATTTAAACAGTAAATGAATCAAGTTAACACCAAGATTGTGAGTATTCGAAGCGTGGGTGAAATAATAGGAAGGATTTAATGCACAAGGAGGTATTTTTGGAAGAAAAGAGCACACAGTTAGTGATTCCGAGCTAATAAAACAATGGGAAATTAGTAGCTTATTTGTGCCTCCATGACAAAAGGAATGGGCTGTATTGTATAAGAACGGTAGACTGTGACGATCCTCCGAGTGAAGGGCATGGCTATTTGACTAATAAGGAGAAAAGGAGAAAAGTGTGGCTATGATAACATTCATACCGTAAAAGGATGAAGTGCATAAGTAAAAGGAAATAAACAATGTGTACTGTAGCCGCAAAATATGGTAAAAATGAACCATAGACGGCAGAGTATGACAGACATCGGGGAGGTGTGTGGATTCTAGGCAAACATCTTGGAGAAAGGATGAAGGGTATACATGATTACCTGACGGGAAAGGAAGAAGGAGGATGAAATGTGAAGCTGAGGTAAGACTAAAAGAAACGGCATAATGCAAGACTGCTTAGTAACAGGCACACGAAGGCAGGAGAGATGCATTTGGCTGAGAAAAACGGAATGTGGGTTGCGTGTGATTGAGTGATTAAGAGAGTGTGGAGGTGTGCAAGTGTCAATAAGCGAATGAGTGAAAGTACAACTGTGAGTAAGCGGGTGACTGGGTGACCTAATAAGTGACCAAGTATGAGTGAATGAGTAAGAGTATATGAGTGCGGGCAAGAGTGAATGAGAAAACAAGGGCGTGGTTCAGAATGTGTGGAGGTGAGTGAGTTAGTGAGTGTGTGAGGATAAACGTGATAAGTAAGCGAGGTCGTGGTTCAGAATGTGTGAAGGGAGGTTAGGGGGTTGAATAAGTGAGTTAGAGTGAGTGAGTTAGGGCAAGGGTGAATGGGTAAATGAGGGTGTGGTTCAGAGTGCGAAGGAGTGCAATGGTAGCGAAAATAGAGGTTGACGGGGGTATATAAGTGAGTTAGGGTGAGTGAGGGCAAGAGGGAGTGCGTGAGGAGAGGATTGAATGAGTAAGCGAGGGTGTGGTTCAGAGTGTGTGGGAGTGCTATGGTCGCGGGAAGGGAAGAGTGGGGGGGGAGGGGCTGCAGGAAGTGTGTGTGGAGTGCGGTTTTTAGTTTCCCGGCTGGAGGAAGGCTCACGCAGGCTAAACAGACCCCCGCAGGTGTTGTCACAGTACACAGCGGCGAGCACACTGCCGGCACACAAACACACTCGCCAAACACTCCCGTCCGCCGAGGAAATGCATTATTTGTTCTAAACATTTATCCAAGATTGTCCAAGAGGGCCGGCTGACTAAGTGTGTGTGTGTGTGTGTGTGTGTGTGTGTGTGTGTGTGTGTGTGTGTGTGTGTGTGTGTGTGTGTGTGTGTGTGTGTGTGTGTGTGTGTGTGTGTGTGTGTGTGTGTGTGTGTGTGTGTGTGTGTGTGTGTGTGTGTGTGTGTGTGTGTGTGTGTGTGTGTGTGTGTAATCTGACATAAAAGGGATATGAATGAACGTCTACTACACTGCTACAAGATATATTTCCAATTTACTCCTCCAAAAACGTGTTATTTGGCGCGGTCTCGAGGCCCACAGTCGCCGCGGGAAGTCTCACGTACGCTTTTATTGCCTCTTTACGCTTTGTTAGCCACATTGTATATTTCCCTTTATTGTTCCCTCCGCCCCAGCGACCGAGCGTCAACATCTGGGACAAAAGGCGTCTGCTAGCCATAAAAGGTCATCCTTAGCTACAAAGGAAGGGAAGCGGCTCCTGTTCTTGTTTGGCTCATCCCTTCACCCTCTATGTCTCTTCAGCCTTCCATCTCTCTTCCTCTCATTTCACTATCTCCCTTTCCCTTAACCCTCATTCCCCCTCATCTCTGCCTCCACCTCCATATTCCGTCTTCTACCTCCTTCCCCATGTACTTTTTCCTACTATAATTAAAACATAACTTTGCAATAGGCCCATATACCAACACTGAGTGCACTATGTATGTCTGGCTGATTTAATTGTGTATGTTTTAAGATGTTATGTAAAAAAATCTCAACTACATGAGCAAACATGGTTCAAAAACTGAAGAAAAAGTAAATTTAAGAATCAGTGAACCCTAGATTGGCCAAACAGACAAAATCGGCTGATATCTGTAAAAAAAAAAAATCCATCAATTTCCCTTTCCAGTCTCATTTTCATTCATCTTTATCATCCTCTCCTTTTCATATCCTAGTTCCTACTTCTTCCGCCGGCCTTCTCAGTTTGCTCTGGATACCTCACCACACGTCATCAGAATCCTTTGCACTGCCAGCCTTCATCCCATCATCCTTATGCGTGTCGTGGGGCGAGGCAGAAACAGTGATTTACAGGGCGTTGCAGATTTAGGCACAGTAGCTGGCCTGAGGCAGAAACTGCGTTAGTCTGCGGCAGTATTTACAGAACACACACAAAAACTTTTCTGTTACCTGTATTAGCACTGTATGGAAGGAAGGAAGGAGTGTTTGTGCACCTTACAGGCCAGCTCAAACAGTGGGCACGATGACTCCCATTCTGATCAAACTTCACCACAGGAGGTAATGATGAAGATGAAGGGAAGTCAAGTGACTTATCTATCTGGCATGGTCCCAGCCTCCTCCTCAAAGCCTAATTAGTAGGTCTACATTCCTCGCACACCGCCCTGACCAGCGTCATTATCATAATATAATCATTATCAAATTTTTATCTGGCTCTGCACTAGCGTTAACATTGCATGGACATTGAAAGTATCTTAGAATAAGGCTCCCATTCTCCTGTAGTATTCACACCGGTTGATCAATTTTCATAATAGGGGTCATTAAAATAGCAAAGAGGCGGTGACTGACTGGTCGGCTTGCGGGTGCGGCGTCCTAGCGAACTCGGGTTCGAACCCTGCCTGCAGCTACAAGCTGACAATTTTCAGCCATCGCCGAGAGGCATGAGACTACCCACATGCTGTCCTGAAGTTCACCTATCAACCCTGACTCTAGATTAATTATCTAAAGTGGATAAAAAATGAGCTACGGGGGACGGCATGAGCCAAGCAAGATGATGCCACTATAAAAATACTTTCCTGCGCCATAACGGGTTGGGGTCGACCATCAGGCCCCACCAAGAAGGCCTACAGGCGCCATAGGCCGGAACGTTAAAAAATCAAGGCTGAAAGACTGAACGCTTAACCTCTAAACTTGCTATTATTTATGAAAGGGACAGAAGAAATTTGGTGTTCCGTAATGCCTCAAGAACTCAAATTCTCCACCTGACAAATCGACACAATATTTCGAACACCTATCCCGTATTCTTCGATATCACTTAGGTTTATCTTTCTACACTAAACATTCTTGATCTGTCCTTAACTCAAAATTTCAGCAGGAAACTTCCAATCTAATCTATAGCCAAATCAGCTTCCTCGAAGCTTAGCGAGTCGTATCGTCCCATATCCTCCCTGTGCTGTCCAAATTCCTAATGCATGAGTTAACCACCAACTTAATTCTCTCATCCATTTCGATGGTAAACTCTGGAACAACTTTCCTTAATTTATAGTTCCTCCTACCTACGACTTGAACGCTTTAAAGAGGGGAGTATCAAGACACCTCTCTAAACGTCATTGAACTTTTAATTTGAATTTATTTTTTCGTTTTAGGGGAAGCATTGCTTAGGCGAACTTTCTGATTTATTTTTCCATTTGATCGCAGCATCTGGTAGTAGTAATTTATTGCCCAAAAAATTTGGCACAAATCGAACACTAATAAGTAAATTAAAACATTTGGTTCTTTGCATAATAACAGTAAAGTAACCCATTAACTTCTAGGGGGCAGCATCTATCGGTCTAAAGAACTGTAGCCATTTCATAATGTAATCTGTACACGAAGAAATATTCATACAGATATGATGTTCGGTGGTTTACAAAACAGTTGTTGCCTCCGGGAACAGTAAAATAATAGAGAATAGTGACATGTTGTGTCGATTTTCGAACCACTGAAGTGTTTCTAACTTATCATAATTCCGGTTATGAAGTACATTTAGATCCGGCCTACTTGACACTTATGAACGAGAAAATATTTTATGAAACGGGGAAATACATACATAGAAGTGAGTATTCTTCCTTAACCTTGTGATGTTCCTTGTTGTCTGCAATTCGTTTTCACAGACTACCCAAACAAGAGCTTCAGATTCTAAATATTACGTTCACATGTTACCATTGCAAGTGAAGAAGATAGAAATACGATACGACGTCTTTATTATTTTATATGATTGCAACTGTTGATAGACCTGACTGCACCAAACGATAAAATCTAAATGTTATAATTATTTCCTGAGATCAGAAAAAAACTGCAATAAAACCACAGCGAACCTTCAAAGTGGCCACGAAGTCGGGACGGCCGCAGCCACCCCGCCCCCGCTGCAATCTCTGCCTGTATCGCAGAAATGAAATGAAAGAACGATCGCCAACCTCTGCAATTTAATTACTACCACCAAATCAAAACATAGTTATCAGAACGTTCCGCTACCACGCCCAGAACCAATGTGTTGCGTAAAACTCTAACACGTTCCCTAATTCTTCAATTTGACCTTTCTCTCTAGTGTCCTTCCGTTACGGCTGGGGTAGTTTTCCTTGCAGAGGCTTGTTGCCACAGATTCATGTGTATCTGTTTCAGCATTTTCACAGGATACAACTATTTTTATTTCCCCAGGTTTTCTAGCAAGACAAAGAATCAGCTCTCACTTTTTTTTTCAGCAGAAGCAGCAGCTCAAGGGCAAAAAAAGAGAAACAATAATGAAAAAAAGCAAAGCTATTCGCTGCTCCCACAAAAAGCGCTCAGAGGAGTGGCCAAAAGAGAGGTCAACTTTGGAAAGAGAGGTGTCCTGATACCCTCCTTTTGAAAGACTTCAAGTCGTAGGCAGGAGGAAATACAGATGAAGGAAGATTGTTCCAGAGTTTACCAGCGTGAGGGATTAAAGAGTAATGATGCTGGTTAACTCGTGCGAAAGGGATTTGGACAGTAAAGGGATGAGCTTGAGTAGAAAGTCGCGTGCGGCGAGGCCGTGGGAGAGGGGGAGGCATGCAGTTAGCAAGTTCAACAGAGCAGTCAGCATGAAAATATAGATAGAAGATACAAAGAGAGGCAACATGGCGGCGGAATTTAGGAGGTAAAAGACTATCAGTAAGAGGAGAGCTGATGTAACGAAGAGCCTTAGACTCCACTTTGTCCAAGAGAGCTGTGTGAGTGGAGCCCCACCACACGTGAGATGCATACTCCATAAGAGGGCGGACAAGGCCCATGTATATGGATAGTAACTGTGAGGGGGAGAAGAACTGGCGGAGACGATACAGAACACCCAATCTCGAGGAAGCTGATTTAGTGAGAGAAGAGATGTGAAGT
The DNA here is from genome assembly GCF_024679095.1 of Eriocheir sinensis. Classification (NCBI taxonomy): domain Eukaryota; kingdom Metazoa; phylum Arthropoda; class Malacostraca; order Decapoda; family Varunidae; genus Eriocheir; species Eriocheir sinensis. The sequence goes on along the minus strand of NC_066534.1, from coordinate 8,200,499 downwards.
TTCCAGTTAGGATTTTGAGTTAAGGATAGACCGAGGATGTTTAGTGTTGAAGAAGGTGACAGCTTAGTGTTGTCGAAGAGTAGGGGATAGGTGTTTGGAAGATTGTGTCGAGTTGATAGGTGGAGAAATTGGGTTTTTGAGACATTGAAGTACACAAGGTTCCTTTTACCCCAGTAGGAAATGATAGCAAGGTCTGAGGTTGATCGTTCTGCAGCCTCCAGTCTGGAGTCTTCTAATTCCTGTTGAGAGGGTCTTCTATTGAAAGAAGTTGAATAATGCAGAGGTCCGTCCACTGCACGTTGCCTAGGTCAGCTTCCAGAGGTGGCCTGGCTGTACCAAGAAATACTAGCACCTCTTACTCTGGAGAAGGCGTGTCCGTCGCCATGGCAAGCTGCTCCATCGCTGATGGAAGTTAGAGGCCATAAATTAGAAATGTACATCATTGTTGGGGTAAAGGTGGGTGCATTCGCTATAGCATCGCGTGGCTCCAGTGCTCATCTCTGAACCGTTAACCCTTTGAGCCTGTGGTAGGTAAGAACCAATTACCCCGGGACACGGGGCAGTGTGAAATCCGGATTACCACAGCTTCCTTTCCCCAGGTTTACCCAGGTACCCATCTATCGATCAGCCCGATAAGGAGGATGAACAGATGGGTGAGCTGCTCGCCGACTGCCTGGGCCGGGATTTGAACCTGGGTCAGCCGAGTCGAAGCCAGGCACGCTGCATGACAATTGCTCCACGGAGGGGTGGGTTGTTGGGTAGATCATAAAACACCAGGATGCCTATTTCATTTTTGGTGTCATCTCGTTTTCTTCTTGTTGTTGGTGGTGGTGCAACGTCATTCATTATATTCAGTGGAGCTTAATTCATCAATAGATGATCCCATGGTCAGCGCCATCCGAGGAAGGGATCTCATGCATTCATGAGGCCTCTCCAGTTTGGCACCTGGGGAAGAATCAGCTCCAGTGGAATCCTGCCACTGGTGAGAAGGGCGTTGACAAAAGCCAGGGACCTGCAGCAGACCCAATTCCGTCCATGAAATTCACATGATTCCGACCTGGGATCACATACCAGCTCCTCGCCGTCCCATCTACCTTTGCTGCTGCCCGAAGGTTCACTAACTGTGGCGCGGGGGACGTAGGAATTAGAGTTCTTCCCCTTGTTCAGGTGTGACCAAAACACACACACACACACACACACACACACACACACACACACACACACACACACACACACACACACACACACACACACACTTTGGGTAATAGCAAGGATGATCACTTATATTTATACCAAGAATTTCCAGACCAAGGTGACCGCACCTCCTGGGAGTGCGAGATAGATTTTCTGGGTATGTGACAAAGAGGGGCTCGTGTCCTTGAGTGACGAGTCAGGAGTCATCGCTCAGCAGCTGCCAGTGTGCAAGAAAATTTCACGTATTTACACACATGAATGAGAAGAAGCAAACAAAACATTGAGTTATATGTTCACAATTGGGATTGATTTTGTTGTAAACATTTTTTCTCTGAGTAAATTATAATATTATTCCTCAATATATTTTTTGGTTAAATGAGCTGGGTTTAGATTATTTTTTCATGTTAAATTTTATTTGCTCACCAGCAGCAGTGTGTGGGGTTCAATTTGTAATTTAAAATTGTAAATCATACTTTTCCATAGGAAAGGTTGTGAACCACTGCCTCACACGACTTGCCTTTCAGCGGGCAAACAGCCGTGACTAAGCAGCTGCCTGTCCACCACGTCTCATTACCCCATATAAGGCTACCGGCCAGTCGGGTGCATATTATCTTGAATTAGTCCACCTAAGATGTTGCTACTGTTCCTTTTTAACGTTATGTGGATGGTCATCTCGAGGGGACCAATTGCTTTGATGTGTTTTAATTTTGGGTTTGTACTTAAATTTTTTTGGCAATAAAATACTACTTCTAATACTGCTATGCATGCGCGAGCATGTGTGTGTGTGTGTGTGTGTGTGTGTGTGTGTGTGTGTGTGTGTGTGTGTGTGTGTAATTCACCACGGCCTGATCACGAGTTGGACTCGCTTTTGCCAGCAGGTACCCTCACGACGTGAGCAAGTGCTCATTATTGTCGATCTCTGGGTACTGCCAGGACCTCACACGACACACACTCCATCCCCCTTCCTCAAGGGGGGACAGTAACTACTTCCAGTCAACGGAAAGAATCCGACATGAGCTGGGCTCGAACCGCTGCCTGTTTGGCCATGAAGCCTAGCAGCGCGGCGCCCTAACCGATTGAGCTACCGGAGCGGTGTGTGTGTGTGTGTGTGTGTGTGTGTGTGTGTGTGTGTGTGTGTGAGTGTGAGTGTGTGTGTGTGTGTGTGTGTGTGTGAGAGAGAGAGAGAGAGAGAGAGAGAGAGAGAGAGAGAGAGAGAGAGAGAGAGAGAGAGAGAGAGAGAGAGAGAGAGAGAGAGAGAGAGAGAGAGAGAGAGAGAGAGAGAGAGAGAGAGAGAGAGAGTGTGTGTGTGTGTGTGTGTGTGTGTGTGTGTGTGTGTGTGTGTGTGTGTGTGTGTGTGTCCACGCGGTTTACTTCATGTTCCTGTGAGTAAGCTTCCCATAAGTCGCCTGGTGTCAGTCTACATGCTCGGTTTCTGTTGATCCGTGAATGAGTTGAAGCTGATGTAAAAGGGATTGTCAACCGGAATTTATGCCTAGAATGCTGTCACGAGACTGGAAAAAAATGTATAGGAGGACAATGACGTACATAAAACAGTCCAAATCTGACCAGAAGAAATGACAAGAACACTGCCGGTGAGGGCGGGACACGGAGCTGGATGAACAATGCAAATAAACTCAGATCTTTGTACCTCGTCCGTTGAATCACTCTTTCCCTCCCACGTCTTTACATTAACATTCTCTCCTTGCTCTTCTTCTTTTTTACCTAAGCAAAAACAAAAAAAAAGAGAGGAAGAGCAAGAGCTACGAAGACACAAAGGGAGAAGGGTGGAGATGATAGAGGCGCCGGGCAGAAACTCTACACCTTCCCTTAGCCAAAAATTTACTGCCCGTTCAGTAATTGCCGAGATTTCGACTTTTCATCACGTGTAGTTGGAGAGGAACGCTGAATTATCTGCCCGGAAAGAGTGTGCTTGTGAGGGAAGGTGGGAAGGGGGCGAAGGGTTAGCACAGGATTAATGGGAGGTAAAAGGGGAGAGCTTTGAAAGATAATCCATTGACATGACTTTGCTTGGAGGCTCGAAATGGTGATGAGAGAGAGAGAGAGAGAGAGAGAGAGAGAGAGAGAGAGAGAGAGAGAGAGAGAGAGAGAGAGAGAGAGAGAGAGAGAGAGAGAGAGAGAGAGAGAGAGACAGAGAGAGCGAGAGAGAGAGAGAGAGAGAGAGAGAGAGAGAGAGAGAGAGAGAGAGAGAGAGAGAGAGAGAGAGAGAGAGAGAGAGAGAGAGAGAGAGAGAGAGAGAGAGAGAGAGAGAGAGAGAGAGAGAGAGAGAGAGAGAGAGACGAGAAGGAGAGGAGGAGAGAGAGGAGGAGGAGGAGGAGGAGGAGGAGGAGGAGGAGGAGGAGGAGGAGGAGGAGGAGGAGGAAGAGGAAAAGTTGGAGGAAGAAGAAGAGAGAAACAGGAAGAGGGACAGAGACGTACAGCAACGTTATTGTTTTAGAGGCGGTGGCAGTGGTGGTGGTGGTGGTGTTGAAATAGTTTTGACAGTAATGGTGGTGCTTTTCTGGTATGGCAAAGTTGTTGGTGGTGGAGTTTCTGTTGCTGCTGCTATTCCATATCCATTTGCCCGACAATATTTCCTAAAGTTCTTGTTACGAACCTACAGACATGGAAACATAACTTGAAATGGAAAATGGAAAAATCTTTTGAATAATTTCATCGAAATCAGAGAAACTGAAATATCTCGTGGTGTACATTTTGATATTGAATCAAGGCTGTAATGCCAGAGTAGTGCATTTGAATCGAGATCTTTTCTCGTCTTTTTATTCTGTATCTGCCTGTGCTTTTAAGATATCGCGTGGCTTCTTAAATGTACCAAGCAAAAAAATATTTGTTTGACTGGAGTCCTCAGGAGTGGGTGTCCCTGGTCACCAGGGAAGGGCGTTCACTTGATCCAATTAATGGGAAAATACAACTTTTTTGTATTTGCAACCTTTCACCACTTCTTTTACTACTAAATATTTTTTTTACAGGAATTAGTCACAAAAATTCTTAAATAATACAATCAGAATATCTGAAAGGTGAAAATAGTGTACACGACAGCGCCAGCAAGCAACCTTTATCTTTCCTCTGCACCGCGATACCGCGGGTCATATCTTAGCAAGGCTCCTGTCTGCTCATCTGGAACCGTGCATAATCAGTATTCAGAATTTCATTCACAGCGCCTTTCAAATCTAAGTGATACCCTGGGCGTGGCGCTTCGCTTGCTTTGACCCGCGTTTAGGCCGTGTAACGCCAGCTGTGCCGTGTTCCCGACCAATCATCCCGTCATGCCACGCCCTTTGCCGATCCTCCGCTCGTCCGCCAGAACCATGCATCGTGTCTCGCCCTTCCCTCAGCAGTTGTTTGTTTCTTCCTCCTGTCCCTCTGACCCCCTATCTTTAGAGCTTCTCTGACCCCCTATCTTTAGAGCTTCTCTCTCTCTGTGTGTGTGTGTGTGTGTGTGTGTGTGTTCGAAAGACGTTTCTTTAATGATATCAGTCGTTAACATGTCACAACACTTATTGTTTTATATTAATACAAATGGGTCAAGAAAATTAGTGACTCCTAGAAAGACTCGAGAGCTCGAAAGGTTTTTATTTGATTTGAGATACAACCACAATCATCGTCAGCCTTTTTTGTTGTTGTTGTTTGCAAAGGCTTCTTTACTTTACTACTTCGATCTTGTCCATTTCATTTTCACGGATGTCGTTTACTCTCTTGTTGATCAGCTTAGCCAGTTCTGTCAACTATCGCATCCCTTCTACTTCTTTCTTTCATGCATATGCGCTTCTTTCCTAGTAAGTTTATCGCCATTATTCACTTACGTTCTTCCACATATATTACTGTTTCCATTACAGTCGCGGTTATTTTTTTATTTGCTTCCTATATATTTTCTCCAATCTCATCAGGTACATTCAACAATTAATTTTCAATCCCTCATTATATAGATTCTTCCGCCTTTCCTGAATGCAAGAGTATTTAGGTGTTTCTTATTCAGTAACTTTTCAATACCCCTTCCTACGTTGAAACCTACTTTAAAACTTACCAATCAGTGATCAATGCATAAAATTCAATATATCCTTCACCAGGTCGTGATTTTAAGTAGGGATAGTCAATATCACTCACTGTCTTTCCATTAGGGATATTTAAGCTCCACTTTCTGTCTCCCCTTTTATTTCCACGAGTTGATCTCCTATCCCGTGTCTTTCACCTATTCGAAAATGGCCAATTACTGTTTCAGCTACGTTATTTATCACCACTTTGGCTAATTAAAGTCCACCATAACTATCAAAAACCGAGTTTTGTGTTACTTCATTGTTCGTTCCACAACCTCAAGAAACTTTATTTTATCGGCATTGCATATTGCCTTTGGTGCATTATAAAATATAATTTGAGTCTGTACCTAATCTCAGCTTAATAATGATTCCTCCTATTCTTTCGTTGATACTGAAGAACTTTTATATTCCCTGCTAGATTCTTGAATCCGTCCTGCCAAAAACCTAACTCGACGCTATTTCCTAAACGCAAACTCTTTGTAGTTATATAATTGCCCTTCAGACAATACTTTTAATTCCTCCCGCTCCTTCTAACCACACCGAGACTTATGACGTCCCAATTAATATATTTCTTTGATTCTGGCAATGCAGATCTGTTATTAACTTACCAAAGTCCTAACAATGTACTGTGCCAAGGTTAAATTCCAAAGGCGACCTGACTGTACCCAGAGATTATAAACACCCCCTGCCCTGGAGCAAGTCTTGCCGCTGCCGTGGCCAGTTGCTCCATCGGTACAGGGAACCGGGGGCCGCACAGAAGAAAGGTGTGTCATTCTTCACAAGGAGTGGCCATAAAACACAAAGATGACCATATTCCATTTCGTGAGTTTTTAAAAAAAAAAATTTGGTGCCACTTTTTCATTATGTTCCATGGAGCACTGTAAACTATGCGAGATCTGTGATCTATGCCAAGGACAGATCCTCATGTATAGGAGGTTTTTCCAGTTCGCCCCCTAGAGATTTATAGCGTGTCAATAAGCACACAACCATTAACCACAACTCGTCTTTATGCAACCCACAGTCACTGCTACACAAACAGTAACGAATGTGCGACTAGCCCTGCACTTTGTTGTTTCAGAGGAAAATCCTGTTCACGGCCTCCACCGCCTGGCTGTAAGGGTCGTGAGGCGTGGGACAGAGGCCACCACCACCTCGCGACACCGCTCACACCTCACCCCAAACGAGGCGGAAAAGCGAGAAAATTATTGTGGGCACGATGTTTTCTCCTAGTCCTTCACAGGCTGTTAAGAGTTAATTCTGTGTTTTCTTCTCAAAATCTCCCACAAACTATACAATTTCCTGGAGACGCTAAATTTTATAAACTTTAGAGTCCACAAAATTTTACAGTTTGAGATTTTATTGTGTGTGTGTGTGTGTGTGTGTGTGTGTGTGTGTGTGTGTGTGTGTGTGTGTGTGTGTGTGTGTGTGTGTGTGTGTGTGTGTTTGTGAAGGTCCAAGGCCCGACACTAATGAGGTGAAGGGACCCTGAGCCGGCCGGCAGATACGGTAAATTGTGACTCACTCAATTTCTACAATATACAATTTCCTTAAAACTAGGAATACCGAAGCATAACAGTCAAGATCATCTAGATATCGATATCATTTGCATAAAGACTCAAATAAAAAAAACAAGAGATACAACGTAAGTACAAAATCCAAATACAAAAAAAGTTAAGTTCAATCAATATTTGTAATTATTTTCAGCAGAGGAAAGATCGCGAAACACAGACACAGACATCAATACCAATAAAAAATTTCAACCAAAAGATAGAACTCCTAAGTTGTGAATTACTTCTTCATGACGAACTTCTTCATAAATGAATCACAGAGACAGCAGTAAACAATCAGTTGAGTGGCGATGGGCAGCGTCAGGCAGCGGGAGGTAAATAGGTGGACGGGAAAACATGCTTGCCGCAGAACGAGAGGATCGAGTAATACATGAGGCCTTGCAAAAGGAAAGTTGAAAAAATGTGTTTAGTCTTTCCCACGCCGCTGCCTCATTGTTGTGGAGGCGCGCACTTATGAGTCACGCGGCACAATCATATTTCTTACCTGGCCAAGCATGATGACAGTCAAAACAGATTGATTTACATGTAAACCCCCACGACCCCTATCTGCGATGGTGACTATCTGCGATGGTGACTATCTGCGATGGTGACTGATGGTGACTGCGATGGTGACTATCTGCGATGGTGACTGATGGTGACTTCGATGGTGACTGCGATGGTGACTGAAGATCATATCTATGACAGGAAAAAGGAATATTCTTGCAGCCGCTATTA
>NC_066534.1:8177971-8187971 GCF_024679095.1 Eriocheir sinensis | reverse complement strand
GGCGGGAGGGAGAGGCGGAGGCAACACCTTAGCGTGACTGAGGAGACACGCGCTCGGAAGGAGAGGAAAGGGAGAGAAAGGGAGGGGGTGGTGGGTGGACAGAAGGAGAGGAGTGAGAAGGTTGCGAGAGAAAGAAGGAAGAGGAGGTGGTGGGTGAGAAGGAATGAGAGAAAAATGTGTGTACCTAAAGTGAGGAAGAAAAAAAAGGAGGAAAAGGAAGAGAAGTAGGAGGAAAGAAGAGAAAAACGATGACACGACAACAACGAGTAAACACAGACGACGAGGAGGAAATGGACAACACTTGACGTGGTATTGGTGCTGGAGTAAGGAACAGAAAATAGCAGGAGGCGATAAAAGGGGCGAGCAGAAAAGGGAGGGAGTCTGTATAAGTGAAGGGGACGGAGTGGAATATAGGCTAGACGTGAGGATATGAGAGAAGAAGGAAAAGAGGGAGATGGGATGTGAGGGCGAGAGGGTGGAAGAGAAAGAGTATAGGAGAGGGACATGAACTGCAGGCGGATGGGTGGGAGAGAGGGAGTATAAGAGGAGGCATGATGTAAGAGGGGCTAGATAGGTGGGTAAGAAGCGGTGTGTGGAAGAGATGGAGTATAGAAGTGGGATATGATGTGACGATAGGTGGGTGGGTGAGGAGTATAGGAGGGAGAACTAGATGTGAGGGTGAGTGAGAGGAAGAGGGAGGGTGAGAGTATGGAAGGGGGACGATGTAAGGGTGGTATGTGTGTGTGGGTGAGAGGGAGAATAAGAGGGGGGCATGATGTCAAGGGGGTGTGTTAGGGGGTGGTGGTCAGCATGCAGGAGGAGGCAGGGATGGCGTGGTCCTGGCGAGCCGACGACACGCCACTTCTCCCTCCCTCTCCTTCTTTCCCCGCCATGTTTGTTCACTTCGAGATCAGTGATATTTTACTTTCTGCGGAATTTTCTTAACACTCGAGTCCAGACAAGGATGCTGCGGTGATTGTTTTCGTGGGGGCATCATTGATAGTGTTCTCTCTCTCTCTCTCTCTCTCTCTCTCTCTCTCTCTCTCTCTCTCTCTCTCTCTCTTTGGCAGCACGCAGTCAAGGGCTCTCGGGGTCACTTGAGGTGTCCGCCGCGCAGTCGGGCCACAGTGACCTCGGGGCACAGTGGCGGAGGGTCGTGTGGCGCCGCAGGACCCCCGGCGAGGCGCGTGACCGCTATCCTGGGGCGGCGGGGCGCTGGGGAGGGCTGGAGTGACAGGGAGGAGGCGCCGTGCAAGGAAAGGGTAACGTGCGGGAGGGCGAGACCTAGAAAGGATTTAGATTACTGGAAACACCACAAGCGGGGCGACGTGGGTGTGCATGCAGGGAAGGAGACGGCTTGGGAACGGAGAGGGAGGGAGGGAAGGGGAGTGGAAGGAAGAGAGAGAGAGAGAGAGAGAGAGAGAGAGAGAGAGAGAGAGAGAGAGAGAGAGAGAGAGAGAGAGAGAGAGAGAGAGAGAGAGAGAGAGAGAGAGAGAGAGAGAGAGAGAGAGAGAGAGAGAGAGAGAGAGAGAGAGAGAGAGAGAGAGAGAGAGAGAGAGAGAGAGAGAGAGAGAGAGAGAGAGAGAGAGAGAGAGAGAGAGAGAGAGGAAAGGAGATGGAAATAAGGAGAAAGAAAAAGAAGAAAAGAAATGAAGAAGAAGAGGGCGAAGAGGGGAAAGAAAAGGCAGCGAGGAAGGAAGAAAGAGAAAAAGGAAATTGTGGAACGGACGAAAGTAGAAAGAGGGAGTGGAGATATAGAGGCAGAGGAGAAAAAAAAAGGCAGTGGAGGAGAAAGATAAAGTAGAGTGGAAGTAAAGGAGGAGGAGCAGAAGGAGAGGAAATAAAAGGCGGTAAAGAAGAAAGAAAAAAAGGAGACAGGAACGGATAAGAGCAGAGAGATGGAGTGAAGAAATGGAACCAGAAGAGAAAGAAAACGGTGGTGAGGTAGAAATAGTGAAGAGAGAACGAGGAAGGAAGAAGGGAGGAAAGGACGATGGAGTCAGTGAGGATGCAGAGGAAGGAAAAAGAATGCAGGGAGGAAAAAAAAAGAGGGTGGAGGAACAGGGAAAAGCGAATGCAAGATAACGCAGGAGAGGAAAGAGCAGCAAGGAAAATGGAGGCGGTGAAAGAGAAAAATTGAAGGAGCAAGAGTAGGTAGTGAAGGAGGAGGAGGAGGCGATGAAGAAAAGGGAGGTAGTAATGAAAGTGGAGGCAGTGAGGAGGAGAGGAATTAGAAAGAGGGGACGGGGAGACAAGACTGCAAATAGTGGAAGGAAAATCACGAAAAGGAGAAGGCAGTGAAGAGGTAGGTGGAAGAGGAGGAGGAGGAGGAGGAAGGGGGAGGCAATGAAGAAGAGGTAAGAACTCATGAAGGCGAGCGAAGGCAGTGAAGGAGAAGGCAGTGAAAAAGGAGGAAGAAGTAAAGAGGTAAGAAATAACGGAGAAAAGAAAAGAGGGGGGAGAGAAAGCAGAGGTGGAGGAGGAGAAGATGCAAGAGGACATGAAGGCGAAGGCAGTGAAGGAGAAAGAGGGAGGAAGAAGTAAAGGGGTAAAGGAGAGAAGTTAAGAGGGAGAGAGGAAGAGGTAGAGGAGGAGTAAGGAAGGTTGAAAAGGATCAGACAAGGGACAGGACTGGTAAGAAAGGTCGGAGGAGAAAAGGAAAGAGATGAGGAACATGAAGAGGAAGGAATACATAGGAATACATAGGAGGAAGGGAGGTTAGAAAGGATGACAGAGCGTGGGATAGGAAAGGGACAGAACTGGTAAGAAAGGCCGAAGGAGAAAAGGAAAGAGATGAGGAACATGAAGAGGAAGGAATACATAGGCATACATAGGAGGAAGGGAGGTTAGAAAGGATGACAGAGCGTGGGATAGGAAAGGGACAGAGCTGGTAAGAAAGGCCGAAGGAGAAAAGGAAAGAGACGGAGAGGAAGAGGAGGTGGAGGATGAGAAAGGAAGGTTAAAAAGGATCAGACAGGGCGTAAGAGACAAGGGACAGGACTGGTAAGAAAAGCCGAAGGAGAGGAAGAGGGGGTGGAGGACGAGAAAGGAAGGTTAAAAGGGATAAGACAGGGCGTGGGAGAGGCAAGGGACAAGGCGTTGATGGATAAGAGGCTCGCAACGGGAGGATGACTGACACCGCCTCCCGCTGAGCCGAGTTCGTGTAGAGGCGAGCTGAGAGGAGCCAAGCCAAGCCAAGCCAACAGCACCGGGGGAAAGCAAGACAAAGAGAAATGGGGAGAGAACGAATATTTGCATCAAAATAAAGCAATGACGCCAACTGGCCAAGGGAAAAATGTTTAATTGAACGCCGCGGCCCAGAGCATCGCCGAGCCTTGCCGCTAAACACTGCATCGCGGACGAATAAATAACCAGGCGAGTCATACCGGCCCGATAATCAACAAAGCTGTTTACCTCGCCGACGAGTGGGTGCTCTCTCTCTCTCTCTCTCTCTCTCTCTCTCTCTCTCTCTCTCTCTCTCTCTCATAAGAACATAAGAACATAAGAACGCAGGAGTCTACAAGAGGCCGGTAGGCCTATACGAGGCAGCTCCTTTGACCCTAAGCTCCCGTGTATCTAACCCCACCTAATATCGCTGTCCATGAATTTATCTAGTCTATTTTTTAATGTGACAATTGTATTGGCACTCACCACATGACTGCTAAGCCTATTCCACTCATCCACCACCCTGTTAGTAAACCAATTTTTGCCTATGTCCCTGTTGAGTCTGAATTTATCCAGTTTAAACCCATTACTTCGTGTCCTACCCGGTTCTCTTACCAACAAAACCTTATGAATGTCTCCCTTATTAAAGCCCTTCATCCATTTATAAACCTCGATTATGTCTCCACGTACCCTTCGCCTTTCTAGAGAATCTCTCTCTCTCTCTCTCTCTCTCTCTCTCTCTCTCTCTTCTGAACACATAATTTGTATTTCCTCCTCCTTTTCTTCCCCTTCTTTCTCCTCCGTCTCCTCCACTTATCTTGAGGTCGGTAATTTGCTACCCACCTCCCATTCTCTTCTTGTCTCACATACGTGCCGGTCCTCCTCCCCCCCCCCACCCCCTCCCCTGAATGCTAACGAAACTAAATTGGTATTCCTTTACAAACCATGGAAATGCATTCTATACTCCATCGAGTTTATATTTCCTTTAAATCATAAATATAAAAAATGGAAGAAAAAATAGGAAAAGGGGAAGATTATAAGATAAGTACGTTAAGAATGCAGGAATAAATAAAAGAAGAAGAGAGGAATTCCAGAGGCATGCAGGAATGGATTGGAAAGAAGGTCAAGTCGGTGGTGAGAAAGAAATAAAGACGAGACGAGGGAAAGAAAACATGATGCCTGACGAGAAGTGACGCGATGCCAAACAACGGCCGAGTGAAAATGTTGGAATTCCTTGCTGACCTCAAAAGAAAAAAAAATAGCACTGGGAGAGAGGCGATCGGAAAAAATGAAAAAAATACAAATGAATAGATGCTAAAAATAAGAAAACACACACACACACACACACACACACACACACACACACACACACACACACACACACACACACACGAGGAGGTGAAGGAGGAGGAGGAGGAGGAGGAGGAGGAGGAGGGTCACATGCAAAGGTTATCTGGTTAAACAGGACACACTCACCTCCCACGATCTTACTCTTCTCCCACCTCCCCCTCTCCCGCTCCCCTCTCTCAGCCCTCGTGCCTGCTTGCTCCTCAGCCCTCCACACCCGCCCTCACCGCCATCCACACCCTCATTCCGCCCCTTGGTCCCGGCTTGGTGTGGAAAGCAACAATGGGAAAATAGAATAGCGAGGAGGAAGGTGAGTGAAGTGCAGTGGGGGGCCACGGAACTGCGAGACTATTTGGCAGGAAAATACGAACTAGTCTCTCCACTCAAGGCAACCCATATATAAGAGGGAAGAAAAGACTCAAACCTGGCCTATGAGAGGAATCTGATGTGAAACTCCTATATAGTCTGGCCAGAACGGCGTCAGCCAGCGGCAAATTCAGAGTTGATAGAAAGTAAAAAGAAAAAGAAGTCCTTGCAATATCAGACTCAGGCAATTCTCAACAACCGACCTGTGAGAGAGACCTGATACATATTCCTATTCCTAGACTGGATAAAAGCTTGCACACCCCTCCCGAGCCAGCCAGTCCGCCAGCCATTCGTCTTTTCACAGTTGATGGAGAGAAAAGGAGAAAAGCAACCCTCGTGCAATACACGTCTCCGGGTTAATGTAGCGACAAGGAAGATGCTGCCCTGCTCTTGTGTCCCCGGGGAAGGTGAACAACCCTCCAGGGCCACAGAGGCCAACAAGGGTGAGGGGATGCGCGCGTCAGCTGAGCGCCAAATGGAGTGTGCCCGTGCCCTGCCCTGCCCTGCCCTCAGCCCTGCCCCAGCGCGCCCCTCCGTGTGACGCCAATCAGTCTCCATGTGTTTAAGTCCATGTATCGATCTCACTGTCTGTTTAGTGTCTTTTTTCTGATCGTCTGTTTTGTGGGGTTTTTTTCTATTTTCTTTTTATCTGTGTTAGACAGAATTAAATCCAAGTCTCAGTGAATGTGTATTCTCTCTCTCTCTCTCTCTCTCTCTCTCTCTCTCTCTCTCTCTCTCTCTCTCTCTCTCTCTATCTATCTATCTATCTATCTATCTCTCTATCTCTATCTATATATATATATATATATATATATCTATATATATATATATATATATATATATATATATATATATATATATATATATATATATATATATATAATGTATGTATGTATGTTTGTATGCGCTCGAGATTGAGCGCATGCTTGCACGCAAGTGTGCGCCCATGTGTGTGTGTGTGTGTGTGTGTATGTGTGTGTTCCAATTATCTGTGTACACGTACCTGCGCCTGAGCGGTGGAGGTGTGTACAGTTTCATGTACGTGACGTGTACTCCAACACTGCAGGGCCAGAGTGTGTACCAGTGTGTGTACCTTTTTTCAGTTACCGCCAGACGCAGGGCCTCGAGACAACAAGGTAATCAGCAGGGACACCACAGGTATGTCACTCCCCAGCGAGATGACACGGATAAGCCGCCTGACCTTACCTGGCCGCTCATGACGTCGCACCTGCCCTTGACAACCGATGACCCCCCGATGAGCATTCAGTTACGTGGCGCCAAGTGTGAGAGAGAAAATACTGCTACTCCGATCACGTGATGAGGCATTTGGCAACGTACGCACCATCAACACTAAACATTATAACATCTTAACATTCTCTCTCTCTCTCTCTCTCTCTCTCTCTCTCTCTCTCTCTCTCTCTCTCTCTCTCTCTCTCTCTCTCTCTCTCTCTCTCTCTCTCTCTCTCGTCCTTGGATAAGTATTGAAACCTAGTATTACTTTGCCACTCCCGATATACAAATAGCAACAATTTTCCATTACTTTTCTGATTTCCTATGAGACAAATACCAATGCATGGACTCAGGCGCCAGGTATTGCCTACGTAAAGTCGTATTTAGAGTGAACGAGGCCCCTCACTTCACCCCTTCACCGCCACTCCCCATGCAGCTAAGAGGAAGAGGGTGATGGTGATGGTGATGGTTGGGGTGAGGAGGCCACCACCACCACCACCACCACCAGCTGCCCACGACTCCACTTTCACTGCCGCCTGGCCGCCGCCACCGCCGCCGTCACCGCTGGCCACGAGGCTGCAGCTGTGACAATGATGAGAAGGAGAGCCCGAGGGGGACGTGTACGGAATGGGAAATTGTGTCAGGAGGAACCTTTTGGGGATGACTAACTAAGGAACACTTGTCACTCAGCAACTGATTCAAAATGGGAGGAAGAAACGTGGAGAGAGGGAAGAGGAGGGGGGAGGAGGAGTGGAAGGAGGGGGAGGGAAGGAGGAGGAGTGGAAGGAGGAGGAGGAGGAGGCACCCTACTCCACCTCTTCACTCCCCACCTGGACATAGTCCTCAACCGTAACCTCCTCCTCCTCCTCCTCCTGGCTGACCGACGCACCTCACAAGCACACGCGCACATGCACACACACAAAAAAAACATTCATAAACATGCATATAAACATTCGCAACACAGAAATGTATACAAAGACGTGCACGCAAACTTCAAGAATATGAAGAAAAAAAAATCTTCAGCAGTTTTACCTGAAAATTAAGACAGAGACAAGAATCTGTTTCCCAGATAAACTGGTTTTCTTGTTTGCGAGCCAAATTACAGCTGAGAGGAAGAAAAGGAGAGAGAGAGAGAGAGAGAGAGAGAGAGAGAGAGAGAGAGAGAGAGAGAGAGAGAGAGAGAGAGAGAGAGAGAGAGAGAGAGAGAGAGAGAGAGAGAGAGAGAGAGAGAGAGAGAGAGAGAGAGAGAGAGAGAGAGAGAGAGAGAAAACAGGGACAAAAACCGAGACAGAGACAGAGACAGCAACAGAAAGACAGACAAACAGACAGACAGACAGGCGCGCGCAGGCACGCACCCCCCTCTCTCCCCCCCCCCACATACACACACACGTGCGTGTAAACACTCGCCCAAGAGCGAGCGCACATACACACTGACACACCGCTCCGGTGGCTCAGTCGGTAAAGCGCTGCGCTGCGAGGCTTAACGGCCAAATAGGCGGCGGTTCGAGCGACGCTAAGGCCGGATTCTTTAGGTTGACTAGGAATGGTTACTGTCCCCCTTTGAGCAAGGGGGATGGGGTGTGTGGTGTGTGAGGTCCTGGCAGTACCCAAAGATCGACGATAATGAGCACTTGCTCTCGTCGGGAGGGTACCTGCTGGCGAAAGCGAGTCCAACTCATGATCAGGCTGTGGTGAGTTACACACACGTGCGCGCACGCCCGAGCGCAAGCACGAGCGCGCGCGCAAGCACGCATACAGACCAAAACAAACACACACACACACACACACACACACACACACACACACACACACACACACACACGCACAACCAGACAAAAAAACAGGAATCTTGAAGAATGAAGCAGAGAACAGGCAACACTGTAATCTGACATCGGAAATAACACCCGCTTAGCACCTTCACAATTCGCTTACAAAAAAATTCTTGAGGTAATACAATCCAGCAAGACAAAGACGAGACGTAGGCTATCACCGCCGCCACATCTCTTATCTTCCCGGACAAACGAGCACTCACACCGCTACCCAATGCCGCCTAGTTACCACCGTCACGAAGGTATCAGGTTGGTAGGCACAATATAAAGCGTGCTATATCGCCCCCTGCGGCCAAAACACAGGATTGGTGAGGTGCGGTGATGGCAGGACGCGGGATGAGTGCTGCAGGGGATGGCTGTCTTCAAGATGAGGAGTACAGGGGTAGTGGGAAAAGAAACTGATCTTTGCTATATTAGTGAATTTAGTGAAGATGAGCCTTTGTGCAGAGAGGCTACTGACGGCAGTCACTTGTGATGATGTCTGTTTCCTTCTTCTATCATTTAAAACGCAAGAAAACTTTCAGTGACCAAATGTATTTTCTATCTGCAGCACAGCATCTTAGAAAATAATATAATAAAAAAATAGTCACAAACGAATGAGGCAAAAAAGGAGGGAGTCACAAGTTTTGTTCAGAAAAAAGTAAATTGCATAGGTTTCGCTTCACAAAATCAAGCCACCTCAGGTCACCTTGGGGTGCAAAACCAACCTGATTCCTCGCCTCGAGAGCTCCTCCAAAAGCACAAACACGACTTTTCTTCCTTACATCACGCGGGGAATATCAAACACCATCCAGCGGGCGGGTCAGATGCAAGGGAGATGAAGGGCACCCATCAGCACCTGCAGCGGCATCGGTAGGATAAGATCTCTTGATTCTCTACGATATCAGGTCTTGATCCTCCGTACAAGGGAATCCAGTTCGCCGCGCCGTCCCGCCCGCTGACCCTGCATGCTTGGTGTCTCTCGAGGCGATTTGTGGACCCACTGCCGTGCTTGTCTTCGGCGTTATTCCAGGTATTCAAGGCGCGTCTGTCTGCCCCATTGCCCCCGCCTCTTAGAGATGTAAAGAGATAGAGATGGAGAAGATAGTGGGCTCGAGGGCGACAGGCCGTGCGATGTGGAGATACGAGGGATAGATAGTCCTGTCATCTTTTATTATTCGCGTGGTTGATTTTTTTGCCCTATACAGCGTACGCAGACATCTATCTTCTCTTCCCGCTGTTCTCCTCCTCCTCCTTCTGACACACACACATACATACACACACTCTCTCTCTCTCTCCCTTATACATTATTTTTTTACATATTCTCTTCTATACCTCTTGATGTTTTCCCTTCCCCTTTCAACCATCCCTTCTTTTCTCTTCGACCATCGCTTCTTTTCTCTTCCCAAAACACATCAATCATCTCGGCCTCCATAAAAACACACCACAACAAAAACAAACACCGAAACAACAAAAATATACATACATCGAAAGGCAGGAATACATTAACCCCTCGGCTGGAAGGTGAATCTGTGACCAAATCTGGCAAGTAGGAGTAAGCAAGAGGGGCGAGGAGAGAGAGTGAGAGGTAGAGAGGAGCCGGAGAGAGGTGAGAGGGAGGTCGAGGAGCCTGCCGAGGTGAAGGAAGGTTACTGTAAAGACCTGACGAGGGTTACAAGTAAGACCTAAAACGCAGAGCCAAGACATTTACATCGATTGGAAGGGATTGTGAGTACGCTGATTGCTTGCCAGGTGGACAGAGAATGTTGGGACACAGGTAAGGGTGTCCAGAAGGTTTAAAAGGTCGTAACGCAAGGACGGTCGACTACTTCCATACATAACGGTTTGTTCAGTACTAAAGACTTGTTTTAATTTGGGTTTGCGGACCGACGTTACCGAGGATTAATGAAACCCACACAAACGAACACTTATTAAGACTCTCTCTCTCTCTCTCTCTCTCTCTCTCTCTCTCTCTCTCTCCAATAAACTCTACGGACAAAACACTGATCAAGCAGCGAACAAACGTAAAGCAACTAATTGAATTTCAAATAAAACACACACAGAGAGAGAGAGAGAGAGAGAGA
>NC_066534.1:8162971-8175471 GCF_024679095.1 Eriocheir sinensis | reverse complement strand
CATCTTTCATAAATCCATTCCATTGCTTCCCCATCTCTCTCTCTCTCTCTCTCTCTCTCTCTCTCTCTCTCTCTCTCCCTCTCCCCCTCTCCCTTACTATAGAGCCATGAAGCAGGTTATGATGTATAGAATCTTCGTAAGTCAAAATATGATTACAACTTCGTATCTCCCATCAGAGTCGTAAAGTTCGTTCACCCGCAGTTCGGTTACCGCGGCAACCTTATCGGGCCATCAACCGTAAAAAAAAAAAAATCCATATACGTAGACACGATCCCTGGCTGAGTTTTATTTGTGTTTACTTCCAATATCAACACTTTTTATCGCTGTTTATCGGAGGAACATCCTCCGCTGACGAGCATGATTTGTAATTACTCAGAATTGGCTACGAGGTATATCAGATAAGGCAGATAGATTATGACGGGAATGAGAATGAGAGAGAGAGAGAGAGAGAGAGAGAGAGAGAGAGAGAGAGAGAGAGAGAGAGAGAGAGAGAGAGAGAGAGAGAGAGAGAGAGAGAGAGAGAGAGAGAGACAGAGAGACAGAGAGAGAGAGAGAGAGAGAGAGAGAGAGAGAGAGAGAGAGAGAGAGAGAGAGAGAGAGAGAGAGAGAGAGAGAGAGAGAGAGAGAGAGAGAGAGAGAGAGAGAGAGAGAGAGAGAGAGAGAGAGACTCAAATCATATAGAGATGTTGCCAAAAAATAAAGAATAATGAGAGCGAGATTGGCCTTGTTCTGATTAGTCTAATCACCGACATTCTTATCAAAGACATTATGTACAAAACGACAAAACAAAAAGTGGCTACGTACGAGCACGGCATGCACGCACATAAAAAAATAAGTTAGTATATAAATGAATAAACAAATGAATAAATAAAAATAAATACACAAAAGCCGTGAGGTAAACACTGCAAAGATAAACGACCAGATAAAATAAACGAACAGCAGCAGCAAGTGACAGACAAATATCCAGTTAGAACATAAGACAGGAAAGACAGGTAAGCCAGGAAAAAGATGCAAACTAAAGAAAATTAAACAAAGAAAAGAATACACAAATAAAACATGGAATATTCGCCACAACAAAAGTATATGAAAAAGAAGCCCGCCATATATGTTCTACTCCTAAGAAAAGGATGGAAAAAAGGGTCACATTCAGTCACGAAATCTCTTATCTTCTCTTGAAAAGGTGCAATATGCCGCAAAAATTTACATGAGAAAAACATAATACCCTAAACTGTAAGAGAAGTATCATGACCATCAACGAATAGGGAAAAGGCGCGAAAAAAAAAGGATATACAATGGTTCGCAAAAGGAAAGAGGAAAGGAATTAAGATATCAACACAAATATCCTGCTAAGTATAAGGAAGATTTTTGCCTCCCAAATTTGAAGGAGCAGAATTTATACTGACGGAGTGAGTGAAGGAGAGAGAGAGAGAGAGAGAGAGAGAGAGAGAGAGAGAGAGAGAGAGAGAGAGAGAGAGAGAGAGAGAGAGAGAGAGAGAGAGAGAGAGAGAGAGAGAGAGAGAGAGAGAGAGAGAGAGAGAGAGAGAGAGAGAGAGAGAGAGAGAGAGAGAGAGAGAGAGAGAGAGAGAGAGAGAGAGAGAGAGAGAGAGAGAGAGAGAGAGAGAGAGAGAGAGAGAGAGAGAGAGAGAGAGAGAGAGAGAGAGAGAGAGAGAGAGAGAGAGAGAGAGAGAGAGAGAGAGAGAGAGAGAGAGAGAGTGAAGGAGAGAGCATGCAAGTTAGAGAGGGAGGGAGGAGGAAGCGAGTAAGCATGCTAGTGAATGAGAGAGGAGAGAAGTGAGAGTCGAAAAAGGAAGAAAGAGGATGGGAGAGAAACTGAGGGAGGAGGAGGCAAAAGAAGGAAGGACGGGACGAAGGGAGAGAACGAGTTAGAGGGGAGAGGGAGGAAGGGGTGGGATGGAGGTGGTAATGTACAGGCAAGTCTCGAGATGGAGTGTGGGGGAGGAGCGGAGGGTAGTGGGGAGAGGTGGAATGAGGAGGTGGAAGGGGTCAACAAGGCTTCCTTCAAGAATTCGAGGGTCAAAGGTGGTCGGGATGAGGAAGAGCGACAGATGTGACCCTAACCCTCTTACATATGCATGGGGGGGAAGAGGGGAGGAAGAGGGGCGGGGTGCTTCAGAAGAGAAAAAAAAGTAAATGTTACATCACTGCTTTTTTTTTACAACAAAGGAGACAGCTCAAGGACACACAAAAAAGGAAACAATAATAAAAAAAAAAGCCCGCTATTCGCTGCTCCTAGGAAAAGAATCAAAGGAGGTGGCCGAAAGAGAGGTCAATTTCGGGACGCGGCTGCCATTACGGGCGGGTCACGCTGGGTCACGCTGCATTACGGTGGATTGGGTGTGTGGACTCGCAGCATGTGGAGGGTCGCTACGGGTTTGTCATGGTGGGCAGCGATGGGTTATAGTGTTCTTAAGGGAGGGTTTATAGTGCTCTTTTTAAAAAATGGGGAGTGTGTGTGTGTGTGTGTGTGTGTGTGTGTGTGTGTGTGTGTGTGTGTGTGTGTGTGTGTGTGTGTGTGTGTGTGTGTGTGTGTGTGTGTGTGTGTGTGTGTGTGTGTGTGTGTGTGTGTGTGTGTGTGTGTGTGTGTTTAGGAGGGGGATGAGGGGAGGGGAGAATACCCGTGTTTTTGTGTCTATGGGGGACTGGAGGATCTCTCTCTCTCTCTCTCTCACACCCTATCACCCTATATCTTCTGTACAAAAATACCGCAAGACTTTATGGCACCTACAATTTGCTTAATATATAAACAGAGGACATAAAAATGGGAGATAGATTGACAGACAGGTGCATAGACAGACAGCCAAACAGACAGCCACACAGACAAAACAGACACCCAATTACTTCTCAAAGAAATACTAACTTGCCTGGAAGCAAAATAAATCTAAACAAGAAGATGTGTGATCTATATGGTGAAAGGCAGCTCCTTCTTAGTACACACACCTGGGATTATTTTTATTTTATTTTAATTCTGTGAAGTCCCATTTCGCAGGTAAACTATCTCGAAACAAGTGGGCGATTAGATTTATGTTCTCTAAGTTATTAATTAGTTGCAGATTAATTTATGGATACGAGATAGGTTCATGTTCAACGGAGCCGAAACGATGAATGAATATAGCAAAAGGAAGGATGTTTTTTTCGATTATCTTCAAACGACTCAAATGTGTGTTTATGCGCATCAACTTTAAAAATCTTGCAGGGGAAATCTCTGCTTCGAGAGGAACAGACATCTTAGCCATGGGCAGTCTTTCTGTGTACCTGTCTTCCTTTATGTATATATTGGTTGTTGAATGTAATTGTTGCTGCTTTTTCGGAGGGTCAGAATGTTCCTTTCCGTCTGCAATTGGTCTGTCTGAGCGTCTGTTTTCAAGCACCCTACAACACGCACGTCCCCTTCAGTGTGCATACAGCTCCGCAAATCACCGTTGAACACAAGTTTCACTAAGTCTATCATCACTTTTTATCCCCTTAAACTTAATGCCCTTTAACGCGTCTGTATCACCTCACCACGCCTCCCTCACCACACCTCCCTTACCACACCTCCCTTACCACACCTCCCTCACCACGCCTCCCTCACCACGCCTCCCTCACCACACCTCCCTCACCACACCTCCCTCACCACGCCTTCCTCATCAGTGTCCCCTTTGTGGCACAGTCTGCGCCGCGGCAGGGTTGGCGTCGGAGACGTCTTTCAGCGCCTCTCCGGGAGCTAGCCCGTTTCCACTGGTGGGTATAATTACCAATTATCTTTCCCAATGCATGATTGATAAGCTCATGAGCATGTTTTATGCATGAATGCCTTAAGACGCTCACCTCCATGACTACGCCAGCTTCTAATCACAAGCAAACCCGAGTCAGACGTTATCGCAGTCTGCCTTATCTATTTTAAACGAGGAAAACGAAAGAGATCAGTCATCCGTATCTGGCCGCCGCCGCCGCCTTGAGTCTCCCCCACGCCGGCGGCGGATGATCGCGCCGATAACACCTGCCCTTAATTAAAATGAATCAGTGAGGAATGTCCGTCATCAGTCAGTCGCCTGCCGGAGAGAACAAGCTACTGAAACCCTTGACGAGGGAGAAGACAGCCAGCCTTGAGCTGTGCACACGCCGCGGCGGAGGGACTCACACCAAGTACGGGCCAGACCGTGGAGGTGCTAATGCTTTCTCTCCCTTTACTCCGGAGAGTCACGAACAGCTGCGTAAACATTTTTTCCGCTTTAACATATTCACACACAACTAAACTTAATGGTGACTCGAAGCCCAAAGTTATAGAAGAATATTTTGAATGATGGCATATACTTTTTTTCATGTGTTCTATTACTGAATGCAAGGGGAAGTAGTCCATGCTTCTCAGTTTCATCACACAATTGGAGCTGTGTTTACATTAGCCTTTTATCCATCCGTATAGCTCGCTGACTTGCTAAAAAACAAACCAACTCCCAAGGGTAAAATTTTATAAGCTAAAAGAGTTAGCAGGTCTTGAAGAACCTCCAGGCACTGCAACTGATATTATTATTTCTAATTTAACTGCCACTGCCCGCGTTCAGCCCAGCCTGCCCTGGCACTACGCGGGGCGGCGTCAGGGTCCGCGTCACACACCGGCAGCGCTCAACTGACGCAGAGTTATTGCTTCCCTGTTACGCGAGGCAAGCATTCCGTAAATTCAGCGAGAAAGAGTAATCACCAAGAACACACAAAACAGTGGGCGCGATAGTAATCTAAAAATCTAAACGAAGTGCACACTGAAAATATCATCATCATTATCATTATTATCATAATATCATTATTATCAGTAGTAGTAGTAGTAGTAGTAGTAGTAGTAGTAGTAGTAGTAGTAGTAGTAGTAGTAGTAGTAGTAGTAGCAGTAAAAATAGTAGAAGTAGTAAAAATAGTAGTAGTAGTAGTAGTAGTAATAGTAGTAGTAGAAGTAGTAGTAGTAGTAGAAGTAGTAGTAATAGTAGTAGTAGTAATAGTATATTACTAGTAATAGTATAGTACTAGTAATAGTATAGTACTAGTAATAGTATAGTACAAGTAATAGTATAGTACAAGTAATAGTATAGTACTAGTAATAGTATAGTACAAGTAATAGTATAGTACTAGTATAGTAGTAGTAGTAGTAGTAGTAGTAGTAGTAGTAGTAGTAGTAGTAGTAGTAGTAGTAGTAGTAGTAGTAGTAGGAGGAGGAGGAGGAGGAGGAGGAACGGGAAAAAAATAGTAGTATAAATAGTAGCAGTAGTACCTAGTAATGGTTATTAATTATTGATGAGAACATGTATTTCAGTAAGTAGCAGCAATGCACATACATGGATCCAGAAACAAATCCTGTAGAATCAAACCCCAGCAAGCTAAACTTGGAGAAAAAAAATGCAAACACCTAAAGTGGGTATTTCACTGGGGTCGCGAACAGTTAGCGAAAGCAGCGAACAGGCCTTTTCGGACATTCGCCAGAATCATCAATTATTCTTAAAAATTCTGGAAATATTCGTCAAGTGTTCGCCATGTTCACCAAACGTTCGCCTACCTTCCGAGGAAATTTTGAACATGTTCAAAATTTTCAAGAACCTTTGGCGAACATAACTTTTCGCAAAATGGTCTGTCATTATGCGCCACAGTCCTCAACTGTTCTTGAACTGGTCTGCAATCTGTTACAAGTTTTTAGTAGCTGCGTGTAAGTGTTATGTTTTTGGTGTTTAGCCTCACACTATTACCTCACTAGTCAGGCCGGAGTTACCGTTGCCTGCACCACACGTTGACTGAAGTTATCTGGGTAACAAAAACAGCTTAAATTAAGTGATGTAGAGATGTATGGCCGAGCGGAAGCCTTAGTTCACTTAGTTCACTCTCTCTCACTTGGACATTAAAAGGTGTGTGGTTTTATGGGTTTTTAGTATAAAATTGTATTTACAATCTTAACTATAGTTACAAAGTTTATGTGAGCGGTCGCACTAAAAAAAAAAAAATAGAAAGCCACACCCAAAACGGAGCACACGTCTTTCTCGTCTGCTTCTTCCCCGCCTTCTCTGCTCTCCCGGTGCTTGGCGAAGGTTTTATGTGCGTTGTTTGTTCGCCGGAAGTGTTGATCCTCCGGTGATGAGTCTCCGTAGCTTTCAACGTTCCGGTGCCAACATTGCTGACTTCACCGTCAGCAATACTCTCTTTCTGCGCCTTAAACAGCTACGTGTCAAATAACATCCTGTGACTTGGATGCTGAGCTGGTGCTTCGACACATACATTCTTACATTATTATGTACAGAGATATTTGTGCCTTACATCGCTAGGTCACCTAAAAGTCGCGACCTCGCGACCCACCACACCTTCAAAAAGCATGTACCTACCCATGTTACATTCTCTCCACATTGTACTAGCTCAGCGTGGTCTTTAAAGATGTTTATACAAGTCAGAGCCCGCCTAACGATACAACATAGGGAAATGCCAATGATAATAAAAATAATCATGGAAGTAACAAGAAATGGGTAATGTACATATGGGGTGACGTAAACTGGTCTAGAGTCATGGACATGTACAGCTGATTCCCATTCCGAGAAAACAAAATAATAGCTCGAAAAGATTATTTACATGATGCATCCTAGAAAATTGAATTGATTAAACTGTCATTAGGATTCATATTAATGAAGCTAATTGGAATAGTGAGAAAGATCCTTGAAGGAGCTCCGCTTTAAACTGAATTTTCGAGTCACACCACCGACACAAAAACTGTCACAAAATGGTTGTGTGAAAAGAGGTAGTGTTATCCGTAGAGTCTCCTAAGGAAGAAGAATAGTTACAATGTGACAACAAGGACAAGTCTGTAAAGCCTAAGAAGCATCGTCTGGGTCAGCACCACTGCGCAAACATCAACGCAAAAAGAGAGACTGAACAAAAAAAATGATACTCCGTTTTTCAGGTCTACATTACTATAAAAGAAAATCCTGTCACAAAGCTGTGAAATCACCGTTGTAATAAATCTCACTGAAATATATAAATCCAGCATTAATAATTGATTAATGTAATCCCAGCATTAATAAACATCAATTAAAAAGAAAAATGGTCAAGCCACTAAATTTCCACCTATCCCCCGATCGTAACGAACGTGGATGACTGACATCTCTGACGTCAAAAATAATTCCAGTAACGGGAAGGAATGGTATGTTAAGCAAACCCAGTGGTTGGGGGGGGGGGGGGGTGAGGTGGATTCGCGAACTATTCATAGTGTGTTCACACACTGTTCATAGACTATTCTTCAATTTGTTGTCAACTGTTCTCCAAACAGTTGTCAAACATTCGCCACATTCGGCGAAATGTCGCTGACTGCTCGCAGAATTCGTCAACTATTCGTCAACTGTTCTTCAACTTTTCTTCAATTTTTCGCCAAATATTCATCAAAATATCGCTAACATGTCGCTAAGTATTCATCAACTATTCCCATTTGGACTCTCACTGACTTGAGAATACTTGGCGATTAGTAGGGTTGCCAAAAAATTCGTCAGAAAAAGTGACGAACCGCTAGTAAACGCTATCGCCAAACGTTCGTCGCTCAGTGAGAAGCTACCTTAAATGATGAGACATTCCCGTATCCATCAAGTGGGGCTCAGGCGGGGTAACTCTATTCTTTAAAGGATGCTTAACATACCGTGCATGATAACGAAAAACAATTATGCACACCATCAGACTTTATCGCGAGTAGATCTTATTTGCGGTGAAAACAATCTACTCCGTTAACAAGGCATCCAACGAGGGGCTCAGGCCGCAGCGGGAGTCTGACGAAACAGGCCGTTCACGCCACCACCCGTACACATGTTGGTGCGCCCGACTTGCCAGCGAGGAGCCCCGCCAGGCAACACAACGCCTGCCGACCCAACATAACCACACGAGGTGATATTCTGCACACACATCAGGCCAAGAGGGTCCGCACAAAGTTAACACCAAGCCTAGGTGCCACAAAAACTAGTCGTTGTGGGTTACTTACTGTGGTCTCCATCAAAATCATACATTCGTAGACGCATAATATACTCAACAAACAAACTACGTCTTAGATCGTGTGTGTGTGTGTGTGTGTTAGTGTGTGTGTGTGTGTGTGTGTGTGTGTGTGTGTGTGTGTGTGTGTGTGTGTGTGTGTGTGTGTGTGTGTGTGTGTGTGTGTGTGTGTGTGTGTGTGTGTGTGTGTGTGTGTGTGTGTGTGTGTGTAATTCACCACGGCCTGATCACGTGTTGGACTCGTAATTCGCCGGCAGGTACCCTCCCGACATGAGCAAGTGCTCTTTATCGTCGATCTCTGGGTACTGCCAGGACCTCACACACCACACACCCCATCCCTCTTGCTCAAGGGGGGACAGTAACCACTCCTAGTCAACGGAAAAAATCCGGCCTGAGCGTGCTCGAACCGCCGCCCTATCCAGACCGTGAAGCCTGGCTGCGCGGTGCGTGTGTGTGTGTGTGTGTGTGTGTGTGTGTGTGTGTAATTCACCTCTCGGTCTGCTGCGGGTCTCTCTCGAGACAGCCACCCGTTCCCCTACGGAAGAGCACAGAGCTCATAGTACCGATCTTTGGGTAGGACTGAGACCACTCACACAACACACCGCGACAACGAGGTCACAACTCCTTGCCTTACGTCGCGTACCTACTCACTGCTAGGTGAACAGGGACGTGAAAGAAGATTAACCCAACTTATCTTCACCCGGCCGGGGAATCGAACCCCGGTCCTTCTGGGGGGTGTGTGTGTGTGTGTGTGTGTGTGTGTGTGTGTGTGTATCATCATCTGGTGTATGAGCCTGTATCGGCCCCGTGCAGGACAAGGTCTCTCCGAACTTCTCCATTCGTTTTTGTTTTGCGCCTCTACTTGTTTCCACATTCATTGTAAACATTTCCTATACGTCTCAATTCCATCACGCTGTCTTGTGAAATGCCTGCCCTTGAGTATTTTTACTTCGGATATTTCTCACTACGTCACACTTTGCCCATCTCTTATCCTCTCGTACACATGGGAAGGCGGTGGCTGAGTGGCAAGCGTGCGGCTGTAATAATCCGCAGACCAGCGTTCCGCCCGCAGCTACAAGATGACAATTTTCTACAGTCTTTGAATTTCTGACTGTCGTAAAGTATTATTTTTGAAGCAAGGAACCACATAGCCAACGGTGGTGATACTATTTAAGACCTCGCATTACCTATCAGTTACAACAAAGGCAGAGTAACATGAATCCATT
Source organism: Eriocheir sinensis (assembly GCF_024679095.1). NCBI lineage: Eukaryota > Metazoa > Arthropoda > Malacostraca > Decapoda > Varunidae > Eriocheir > Eriocheir sinensis. The sequence goes on along the minus strand of NC_066534.1, from coordinate 8,166,253 downwards.
CCTCCCGCGGCCCAGCTATACACGACATTCTATTCTTGCTCATCCTTATTCTCTCCAAATCCCTTCTGCAAGAGTTAAGCAGCATCTTTATTTTTTCCTCCCTTTCGCTGATAAACTCTGGGACAACCATCCTCCGTCTGAATTTCCTCCTGTCTACGACTTCAGCTTTTTCAGCAGGGGAGCATCAAGACACCATTCCATCCGAATGTGACGTTCTCTGCCGGCCACTCATTCTGTTTACTTTTGCGGAAAGACCAATTGGCGGAGTTTTTTGTTATTTGTTTCTTGTTTTTGCCTTAAATCTATTTATTTTACTGCAAAGAGTCAATACAGAGAAAATCAGTTCAGTATCAATGTCCTCCCACTCAGCCGCTATAGTGTACAGCAGCCACGACGGGTCCAGAGGCTTCACAGGACCGAAGAACTGAATGCAGAACGAAACTGAGATCATAGAATCCCAACGGAGACCAAAGATTAACCTAAAGCAAAACTTAGTCCACAGCGAAGTGTTCATTATTTTATACATCCAACTGAAAAGCAAGGATGGAATAACCTTGGCACCGGGAGGAGAAGTCTTAGCCAAGAATAGAAGGGGCACGGCGGGCAGAGGCCACAATACACCCTCTAATTAGGCGTGAACGGCTCCGTGTTACTACTTTTTCTACTCCCGTACAGAGGAAGCGAACAAGGACCCCACAGCCCGCCGCCCACCCCCGCCGCGAGCTGTATCCATACAGGAGGCAAGAAAGAGTCAGCGGCCTGGTCACTGAGGCAGACTAGTACACACCTGCAGACATCTTGTGGGCACACACACACACACACACACACACACACACACACACACACACACACACACACACACACGGGTCTAGCCTTCCACTCAAAACAACAACACCGCGACAGATATTGAAGACGTAAATAAAAAATATGACGTATGAGACCCACCAGCGCATCAAGCCTACCCATTCCCCACCCATCCCACACCCTTTGCCCATTACAACCCAGTAGTAGTTTTCAGAACGTACGGGGAAGCAGGAACAAGGTAGGGGCGGATTGCATTACCACTGTTAGGCAGACCTTGTGCGCCGCATTCCCACGCCGAGTAACAAGTGAGGCAGCTGCTGTAAATAGCCACATGATGTCGAAGCAATACTGGGAAATGTTTTCGGGAGAACGAACAAGACTGTGAGGAGTCTGAGCGGCGGGGCTCAGGCAGCAGTACGAAGATAAGGAGGTTGTGAAAAGTGCGATGCAGAGATAAGGAAGTATTTGCCTCTTGCCTCTGATGAAACATTAACTCGGGTTTGTACACGTGCATTATATAATTACAGGGAAGCGGGTGACTGAGCGGGTTGTGTCACCGGAGGCTGAGCGGGAAGATTGGTGCACACACTACGCAAGCTGCTCCAACTGCTACTGTTTCGCTTCCCCGAGACACTCCGTGTTGTTAGGATCACCTCCGTGTTTTCCATTACAGAGTGGGTCTCGCTGTGCCTTTGTTTGGGATAACATTGCAGTGAGTGGTGGAGCCCGATGAGCAGGGCGCAGTTACACATATCAGCCGTGTTATTATACGAACCAAGAATTTACACACACACACACACACACACACACACACACACACACACACACACTAATAGTAGGATTATTGTGGTTGAGTGGTCAGCGTGCGGGCGCGGCATACTGGATGACCCTGGCTCAATATCCGCCTGCCGCTACATGCTGACAATTTTCAGTGGCATAAGACTACCTACATGCTGTCCTGAAGACAACCTATCAACCCGGACTATAGATTAACTTTCGAAAAGGATCCAAAATGAGCTTCGGGGGGACAGCATGAGCCAAGCACGATGGCGCCACTATAAAACATTTAGTCTGCACTATAAATGGGCGGGGCCGACCACCAGGCCACAACAAGAAAGCATACCGGCGCTACAGTCTAAACGTAAAAAAGATAATAATAATAATAATAATAATAATAATAATAATAATAATAATAATAATAATGATAACAGCAACAGATAACAAGGCGGTTCCTAATAACACGGAGTGTATCGGAGAAGCGAATCACTTTTTTTTATAGTAGTTTGAGCAGCTTGTGTAAAATGTTCCCCCACTCCAGCCTCCGGTGACACAGCCCGCTCAGCTACGCGCTTCGCTTCCCCGTTATTATATAATGCACGAATACGAACTCGAATAAGTGTCTGAACAGAGTCAAGAGGCAAAGGTTCATAAGAAAAGAATAGTGCCCCGGTATGAAGTCAGAGCGTCATAACAGTCGTTAAGAAAATAGAAGGCACTATCAGGATCATAAACTTTATTAAAATTTGGACACAGACGGTATAAAACAGAAGGACCAGTGTGTGTGTGTGTGTGTGTGTGTGTGTGTGTGTGTGTGTGTGTGTGTGTGTGTGTGTGTTTAATATATCGATTCTCACAAACATAAAACTTAAAAAATAACGCTAATAAACATGGAAATATATTCCTGTATGCTTGCTACAGTGGCCACGAGATTTGTAACCCTTAGGAGTCAAGGTCGGAGCTTCAACGAGAAGATTCCAAATTGAAGCCAACGATTTTTTTCAGCAGTCTTCGTTTGCTAAAACTTATGCGGAAAATGAAAGTATTGGAAGTTCAGCATCAAGAAACGAAAAAAGGCTGCATTTTATCATAATTGGGTGATAAGTATTTTGCAGCTGGCAGGTCGTCACCACGAGTGCACGTGCATACAGAAATGTCTTAAGTGGCCTGAAACAATCTGCTATTGAGTGGATTCCTCAGAGGTTCAAGTGAGCAGTGGCGTCTCTTGGCACCGCCGAGGCTCCGCGACCCACCAGTCACAGCAGGGCAGTATTAAGCCCGTCGCCTGAAGCACTTCACTCACCCACTAATTGAAGCCCTGTATGAGAGGCTCAATTAAAGGCAGCAATAACTGGACTCCATGACTGCTATACCACTTTCCTGCTTCTCGTTAGTGGGAGATGCCAGCACGATGTTTTAATTCCAGGCGCCTGTTGCTGCCCCAAGCTACTGCTCCAGTTCCCTCAGACGGCACAAGTTTCCAAGTCTCTCCTCCCTCCATTTATATTTTAGACACAACCTCGGAATGCAAGAAAACTAGAGCCTTGGTAGCGTCAAGAAACAACCTCCATTCTTCAAGGTAAGGAGGAAATGAAATGTTTACCTCGGAACATAACAAAAGACCAATCTGTCTATGAATTGTAAAAAAAAAGTTGTTCAGATCTACTCGCGTCTGACTTTTTTCAGACTACGAAAAGCAGA
>NC_066534.1:8075471-8157971 GCF_024679095.1 Eriocheir sinensis | reverse complement strand
GTGGGTGGGAAGGTGATGGAGGGTCCGTGAGGTTTTTTTTTTTTTTTTTTTTTTTTTTTACATCTTCGCTTGTGGCGCCGGTAGGCTTGGTTTTGGAGGGGCCTGATGGTATGGCCCAGCCCGTTGTGGTGCAGGCCAGTGTTTATAGTGGCGCCATCTTGCATTGGCTCATGCTACCCTCTCGAAGCTCATCTTTAATCCCAGAATCTAGAGTCCGGGTTGATAGGTGGTCTTCTGGACAGCATGTGGGTAGTTTTAAGCCACTCGGCGGCGGCTGAAAAATCCCAGCTTGGTGGCACCGGGTGGGACTGAACTCGCATCATCCAGACCGCGGCGCCGTCACACTGTCGACTCAGCCACCGCCTTCCCGTGGGAAGCAGGAAGGTGAGGGGGGGCGGAAGATGTGGGGCGGCGGGAAGGTGAGGTGGGAGGTGGGATGGTGAGGTGTGGAATGGGATGAAGAGGTGTGGGGTGGGATGGTGAGGTGGGGGTGGGATGGTGAGGTGGGGTGGGATGGTGAGGTGGGGTTTTGGATGGTGAGGTGGGGTGGGATGGTGAGGTGGGGGGTTGAATGGTGAGGTGGGGGTGGGATGGTGAGGTGGGGGAAGGATGGTGAGGGGGGGGATGGTGAAGTGGGGTGGGATGGTGAGGTGTGAGGTGGGATGGTGAGGTGTGGGGTTGGATGGTGAGGTGAGGGTGGGATGGTGAAGTGGGGTGGGATGGTGAAGTGGGGTGGGATGGTGAGGTGGGGTGGGATGGTGAAGTGGGGGTGGGATGGTGAAGTGGGGGTGGGATGGTGAGGTGTGGGGTGGGATGGTGAAGTGGGGTGGGATGGTGAGGTGGGGGTGGGATGGTGAGGTGGGGTGGGATGGTGAACTGGGGGTGGGATGGTGAGGTGGGGGGTTGGATGGTGAGGTAGGGGTGGGATGGTGAAGTGGGGTAGGATGGTGAGGTGTGGGGTGGGATGGTGAGGTGGGGGTGGTAGGGTGAGGTGGGTGGTGGGATGGTGAGGTGTGGGGTGGGATGGTGAGGTGGGGTGGGATGGTGAGGTGGGGGTGGGATGGTGAAGTGTGGGGTGGGATGGTGAGGTGGGGTGGGATGGTGAGGTGGGGTGGGATGGTGAGGTGGGGGTGGGATGGTGAGGTGTGGGGTAGGATGGTGAGGTGTGGGGTGGGATGGTGAAGTGGGGGTGGGATGGTGAAGTGGGGTGGGATGGTGAGGTGGGGGTGGGATGGTGAGGTGGGATGGTGAGGTGTGGGGTGGGATGGTGAGGTGGGGTGGGATGGTGAGGTGGGGTAGGATAGTGAGGTGTGGGGTGGGATGGTGAGGTGGGGGGTGGGATGGTGAGGTGTGGGGTGGGATGGTGAGGTGTGGGGTAGGATGGTGAGGTGTGGGGTGGGATGGTGAGGTGTGGGGTAGGATGGTGAGGTGTGGGGTGGGATGGTGAGGTGGGAGGTGGAATGGTGAAGTGGGGTGGGATGGTGAGGTGGGGGGTGGGATGGTGAAGTGGAGGTGGGATGGTGAGGTGGGGGTGGGATGGTGAGGTGGGGGTGGGATGGTGAGGGGTGGGGTGTGGGGGTGGTGAAGTGGGGGTGGGATGGTGAGGGTGTGGGGTGGGATGGTGAGGGGGTGGGATGGTGAGGTGGGGGTGGGATGGTGAGGTGTGGGGTGGAATGGTGAGGTGGGGGTGGGATGGTGAGGTGGGGTCGGATTGTGTGGTGTGGGGTGGGATGGTGAGGTGTGGGACGGGATGGTGAGGTGGGGGGTGGGATGGTGAGGTGGGGGGTAGGATGGTGAGGTGTGGGGTGGGATGGTGAGGTGTGGGGTAGGATGGTGAGGTGTGGGGTATGATGGTGAGGTGGGGGTTAGGATGGTGAGGTGTGGGGTAGGATGGTGAGGTGGGGGTGGGATGGTGAAGTGGGGGTGGGATGGTGAGGTGTGGGGTGGGATGGTGAGGTGGGGGGTTGAATGGTGAGGTGGGGGTGGGATGGTGAGGTGGGGGGTGGGATGGTGAGGTGTGGGGTGGGATGGTGAGGTGGGGGTTGGATGGTGAGGTGGGGGGTAGGATGGTGAGGTGTGGGGTGGGATGGTGAGGTGTGGGGTAGGATGGTGAGGTGGGATGGTGAGGTGGGGTGGGATGGTGGGGTGTGGGGTGGGATGGTGAGGTGGGGTGGGATGGTGAGGTGTGGGTGGGATGGTGGGGTGGGATGGTGAGGTGTGGGGTGGGATGGTGAGGTGGGGTGGGATGGTGAGGGGTGTGGGGTGGGATGGTGAGGTGGGATGGTGAGGTGTGGGTGGGATGGGGAGGTGGGGGTTGGGATGGTGAGGTGTGGGGTTGGATGGTGAGGTGTGGGGTGGAATGGTGAGGTGGGGGTGGGATGGTTAGGTGGGGGGTGGGATGGTGAGGTGGGGGGTGGAATGGTGAGGTGTGGGGTGGGATGGTGGGGTGTGGTGTGGGGTGGGATGGTGTGGTGGGGGGTTGAATGGTGAGGTGGGGGTGGGATGGTGAGGTGGGGTGGGATGGTGAGGTGGGGTGGGATGGTGAGGTGGGGGTGGGATGGTGAGGTGTGGGGTGGGATGGTGAGGTGGGGTGGGATGGTGAGGTGGGGTGGGATGGTGAGGTGTGGGTGGGATGGTGAGGTGTGGGGTGGGATGGTGAGGTGGGTTGTCGGATGGTGAGGTGTGGGGTGGGATGGTGAGGTGGGAGGTGGGATGATGAGGTGTGTGGTGGGATGGTGAGGTGTGGGGTGGGATGGTGAGGTGGGAGGTGGGATGGTGAGGTGTGGGGTGGGATGGTGAGGTGTGGGGTGGGATGGTGAGGTGGGATGGTGAGGTGTGGGGTGGGATGGTGAGGTGTGGGGTAGGATGGTGAGGTGTGGGGTAGGATGGTGAGGTGTGGGATGGGATGGTGAGGTGTGGGGTAGGATGGGGGGGGGATGGGGTGGGATGGGGTGGTATGGTGAGGTGTGGGGTGGGATGGTGAGGTGTGGGGTGGGATGGTGAGGTGTGGGGTAGGATGGTGAGGTGTGGGGTGGGATGGTGAGGTGTGGGGTGGGATGGTGAGGTGGGGAGTAGAATGGTGAGGTGTGGGGTATGATGGTGAGGTGTGGGGTAGGATGGTGAGGTGTGGGGTGGGATGGTGAGGTGTGGGGTGGGATGGTGAGGTGTGGGGGAGGATGGTGAGGTGGGAGGTGGAATGGTGAGGTGTGGGGTGTGATGGTGGGGTGTGGGGTGGGATGGTGAGGTGGGGGGTAGAATGGTGACGCGTGGGGTAGGATGGTGAGGTGTGGGGTGGGATGGTGAGGTGTGGGGTGGGATGGTGAGGTGGGAGGTGGGATGGTGAGGTGTGGGGTGGGATGGTGAGGTGGGGAGTAGAATGGTGAGGTGTGGGGTATGATGGTGAGGTGTGGGGTAGGATGGTGAGGTGTGGGGTATGATGGTGAGGTATGGGGTAGGATGGTGAGGTGTGGGGTATGATGGTGAGGTGTGGGGTGGGATGGTGAGGTGTGGGGTGGGATGGTGATGTGGGAGGTGGGATGGTGAAGTAGGGGGCAGGATGGTGAGGTGTGGGCGGGAAGGTGAGGAGGGGAGGGAAGGTGAGTGGGGCGGGAAGGTGAGTGGGGCAGGGAAGGTGAGGGGGGGCGGGAAGGTGAGGGGGGGCAGGAAGGTGAGGGGGGGCAGGAAGGTGAGGGGCGGGAAGGTGAGGGGGGGAGAAGGTGAAGGGGGCGAGAGGGTGAGGGTGCGGGAAGGTGAGGAGCCAGAATGGTGAAGGGGCGGTAAAGGCACTACAGGAGAGGCGTGAAGGGGCGTAGGGGACGTCTGGAGGGAAGGAAGCCAAAGATGAGCTGAGTAACCTGCGTGTGTTGTCGAAGTTGTCTGTAAGAACTCCACCCTGGACGATTCTGGGCATATTCCTCCTACTCATCCCCCCTCTGACTCCTTTATGCCTGTCATTAAGATTCTTCCAAATGATGTTTTCTATGCCCTCTCTGGCCTCAACTCTCAGAAGGCTTATGGACCTGATGGAGTGCCTCCTACTGCCTATCAACATCTACCTTTCCTTCCTGCTGGAAGTATGCCTTTGTACAGCCTGTGCCTAAGAAGGGTGACCATTCCAATCCCTCAAACTACCGCCCTATAGCTTTACTTTCCTGTCTATCTAAAGCTTTTGAATCAATCCTTAACCGGAAGATTCAAAAGCACCTTTCCACTTCTAACCTTCTATCTGATCGCCAGTATGGGTTCCGCAAGGGGCGTTCTACTGGTGATCTCCTTGCCTTCCTAACTGACTCTTGGTCATCCTCTCTTAGCCGTTTCGGTGAAACCTTTGCTATTGCGCTGGACATATCAAAAGCTTTTGATAGGGTCTGGCACAAATCTTTGCTTTCCAAACTACCCTCCTACGGTTTCTATCCTTCTCTCTGTACCTTTATCTCCAGTTTTCTTTCTGACCGTTCTATTTCTGTTGTGGTGGACGGTCACTGCTCTTCCCCTAAACCTATTAACAGTGGTGTCCCTCAGGGTTCTGTCCTATCTCCCACTCTCTTTCTGTTGTTCATTGATGATCTTCTTTCCAAAACGAGCTGTCCTATCCATTCTTACGCCGATGACTCCACTCTGCATTACTCAACTTCTTTTAATAGAAGACCCACTCCACAGGAACTTAACGATTCAAGGCTGGAGGCAACAGAACGCTTAGCCTCAGACCTTACTATATTTCCGATTGGGGCAAGAGGAGCCTGGTGTCCTTCAACGCCTCAAAAACACAGTTTCTCCACCTATCCACTTGACACAATCTTCCAAAACACTAGCCCCTATTCTTCGACAACACTCAGCTATCACCTTCTTCAACACTAAACATTCTCGGTCTATCCTTAACTCAAAATCTCAACTGGAAACTTCATATCTCATCTCTTACTAAATCAGCTTCCTCTAGGCTGGACGTTCTGTACCGTCTCCCCCAGTTCTTCTCCCCGCACAGTTGCTATCCATTTACAGGAGCCTTGTCCGCCCTCGTATGGAGTATGCATCTCATGTGTGGAGGGGCTCCACTCACACAGCTCTCATTGACAGAGTGGAGTCAAAGGCTCTTCGTCTCATCAACTCTCCTCCTCATACTGATAGTCTTCTACCTCTCAAATTCCGCCGCCATGTTTCCTCTCTTTCTATCTTCTATCGATATTTTCATGCTGACTGCTCTTCTGAACTTGCTAACTGCATGCCTCCCCCCCTCCCGCGGCCCCGCTGCTCACGTCTTTCTACTCATGCTCATCCCTATACTGTCCAAACCCTTTATGCGAGAGTCAACCAGCATCTTCACTCTTTCATCCCTCACGCTGGTAAACTTTGGAACAATCTTCCTTCATCTGTATTTCCTCCTGCCTACGACTTGAACTCTTTCAAGGGGAGGGTATCAGGACACCTCTCCTCCTGAAGTTGACCTCTCTTCTTGGACACTCCTTTGGTCTCTATCAGGAGCTGGCATTTTTTTATATATTTTTCTTTACGCCCTTGAACTGTCTCCTTAGCTGTAAAAAGAAAAAGACGTGGCCGGACCTGTTGATAAGTAAGACTCCCTTTTAGTAAACCTCGACTTTTATTTGTCATGATAATTCTGTTCCACATGTTGGGCTCTTACTTTACCTTCCTTGGACTGCTTCTTTTCTCGTAATATGAATTCTCCTTTCTTTTTAGGCTGCGGAAAACGCTTGTTCGTGGGAATATTTTGTCAATATCATGATTGCTCTCTGCATGTACGTAGATCCTCCGTTTGGAAAGGTTGCTTGCAGTTTTCGCTTATAAGGCTTTACGTATATGAGAGAGAGAGAGAGAGAGAGAGAGAGAGAGAGAGAGAGAGAGAGAGAGAGAGAGAGAGAGAGAGAGAGAGAGAGAGAGAGAGAGAGAGAGAGAGAGAGAGAGAGAGAGAAAGCCCTCACTGCAATGTCGTAAAGAACCTGAGTATGTTATCTATTCACCGACGACTCTCAACAACAAATATGCACATTAAAAGTTACTCCCATAAAAAAGCTTAACCTCTCCGTTTTGATAATGCCGCGGGTGAAACAAGACCACATAAAAAGCGTCATAAATTCAAAAGGAAGAAAACTAAACCACAAGCAAGGAGACCCGCCGCCAGCACGACCCGGACACAATAAATAGTTAGAGCGACACGTGTTCTACCGACCGAGCCAAAACCAACATCACCGTTCAGACCCTCGACCTGAATGCATCTGTAGGAAGATTAAGGGGCCGAGTTATATTTTCAGGATGACAGATCAGACATAAGGGGGTCGCTTCTGGTCCATATCCTATAGCTAAAAGCCTCCTTGGGGATATAAAGAGACTAAGGACCGCTTTCACAGTCATTTTTTTTGTTTTGATCGTTACCAATGGCGGCGATAGACGCTATAGTATTTCCACGTAAAACTGTCCGACGGAGTAGTGGCGGCTGCGGGATTAGCCTAGCCCCGCACCTTGCCACACACTCAACAACCTCTCGCTTCCTCTGCAGCCGCCACTACCCCATAGGCCAGTTTCACGTGGAAAACTATAGCGTCGATCGCCGCCATTGGTAACGATCAAAACAAACAAAGTGACTGTGAAAGCGGCCCTAAGACCCAGAGATTAAATTGCAGTTAGGCAGGTAGTTTGAGATCAATAGTTAGTGCCTACAGATTTTACAGGACAACGCCGCCGTTAATAAGCCTTAACAAGATGCCTCTGTATGGAGATGAAAGGGCCGGGAGATGAAGTGGCAGGCAGGCAGGTTCGACAATGTAATAATATACACTCATATTCTACCAAGTCACAAACCAGCACGGGAGTAACCGCCGCCCCTCTGTCCCTACCCTCTACCTACATGCCCCTGTAGGGAGATGAAAGGGTCCGAAAACTGAATTGCAGGCAGGCAGGTCGGACATAATGGACAGTGTAATATAACGACCAGCACCATCAAGCAAAAATACACAAAGAACTGATACCCTGCCGTCACACCATCTACCTAAAGCCTCTGTAGGAATGATAAAGGAACCGAGCTGTTAATTTTGTCAGCTAGCCCGCCAGCTGTTCACCCGGCTGTGTATATATACGAGTCCTAGGCGAGGCTGGTTAATTCCTTCCCACGGAACCAGTGTCTGGGGTGAAAGTGTTCTGGGTTCACTTGTTACTAATTGTTGAGGTAGAAAATAATTACCACACTCCTTGGTCGCAGTGACTTTTCATGCGCGTCAGTTAGCTACACAAGACTTGCGTACAGTGGAATTGTCTTAACGATGCGTAGCCTAATTGTTGGGTGTGGACTGTAATGGGCGACACAATGGCTTAATGACCGCTCTCCTGTTCTTGTTTCTGGCCGTTTGGAGAGACTCGTCCATTGTAGCAGTCGTGGGATTGAGTTGTGTCTTGTAATGTGGGTCAAGTTAAGCGTTTGGATACTTATTTATAAAAGTTTCCACGTCGTAGAAAAGTAGAATTTATGTTCAGTGATTAGCGGGATGGAGCCGGCCCCGTGCACCCTCGCCACGGGAATGATTTAATTACTGCGCCGTGTTGTACTTTCGCCAGTATAACTTCCACGGAAGTGTAAGAGTTTAGAGCAGCTCCTCAAAACTACATTACTTCCTTATAAGGCATGAAGTGAATGGTTATTTATTGGAATGTTGGCGATGAGAAAGTCTGCCGCTGCTCATTGTGTGTACTGAACTTTTTGAGCAAATATTGACGGCACAACAAGAGCTGCAGAATGTTTCAGTAAATCCGTTATTCTATGCATGTGCACGAGACACCTGACGATATGTACAAAGCTAAAGTACTTATGATAGGCGTCAATACACATGAATTCAACGAAATTATTACTTTCGTCATATTGTAGGATTAAGCAATATTACCCTGATAACTTGCCAGAGGCACTACACTAAAAGATAAACACTTAAGTTTTATTTGCCTTTGCCTCCTTTCTCTAACCTGTATTTACGAGACCTCAAAATGCAAGGAACGTTCCGCAGGTCAACCGGAAAAAAAATCTCATAGTTTCCACAGGTATTCCTACGATGCCAATGCTACCTTGGAATCCTCGCATCCCTACAATGTACAATGTTTAGGGGAGGAGGAAGTATAGTTTATGCACTAATAAAATTAACTCTCTCTCTCTCTCTCTCTCTCTCTCTCTCTCTCTCTCTCTCTCTCTCTCTCTCTCTCTCTCTCTCTCTCTCTCTCTCTCTCTGTGTGTGTGTGTGTGTGTGTGTGTGTGTGTGTGTGTGTGTGTGTGAGTGAGAGAGAGAGGGCAGCATCTAAACACAGGGCTGACGGAGGCGTCCAGGAATTCCTGGACGCGGCCTGGGCTGTGTTAAAAGTGTTGCAAATAACATGGTCGCATAAATCTTCCTGACAAGGCAGCATTCTTGCGTGTCCCAGGGCTAAAAAGTTACTCCATTTAGATGCAAATTCACCTGATGTATTTCAAAACATTTGGCCAACTGCTGGTTACCCCTCAGTTGAGTTGTCCTGACGAACTCTTTGACAATGCTGACACTCCTGGCTGCTGAAAATGATCAGCGAGACGTAGGCGCACTGAATAAGACATGACAGTTTAATAAGTCGGCGAATTTAGATGTCTGTTTTGGCCATGACAAGAGACACCACTCCAGAATATAGTGAAGCACATAATATAGTGAAGCAGTCAGTGTACTCCCAAACGTTGCTGTGCTTGTACTTGGACTCTTAACACAAAGAGAGGAGTATCAAGACATCTCTCCATCCGAAATTGACATCGCTTTTGGTCACTATTCTCTGCTTTCTTTTATAGCGGGCTGTTTTGTTATTATTTATTTTCGCCCTTGAACTGCTTCCTTTATTGTAAAGAAAATCAGTCAGCAAATCCAAGTGTTTCTAAGGAGCAATACAAATTACAGCTGAACGTGACATTGTGTCGGTCAATGAACCTTTGAATGAGTTGTATTTGACCCAAAATTAGTAACACTCTAATCAGTTATGGTGTGAAGTGTTTCCGATCACACAGGGCGCACGAAAGTAAGTTGTCGATATACGTACTCCAAGAATTGGTTGCGTATATCCCTCGTCACTCAGTCGATTACGGTGCTTCCAGAGAATAATAAAATTAGAGAATGACAGTTTCCAGAGAATACAATAAGAAAATGACCTAACGGGAAATGTGACGATACACTCTAAGAATTAGTTTGCATCTGAGGAGCGTCGGGTCACAAGGCTGCTGGGTGCGCTTCGCAAGGGTCGGGAGGGGGCGCTTCGTGGGTCGGGGTGGGTGCCAATTTGCCTGAAAGAGAATGGCTATGTAACGGTCGAGCAGTCAGTCAGTGCCACGGAAGATTACACAAATTAACTGAAAGCGCCTGTCTTTTTTTCTTGAAGTATGTTACATCACGTCCCAGTGCTTTGTCGTTTTAATGATTCCTTACTCTTCCTTGCCGTATATGGGACACTTCAGATGTAATAACGTCAATTAGCTACCCTTTATTGTTGGACTCTTTCTTTCTAGTTCGCTGCTCCTTGTTTGTAGGCCGATGGTCGCTCATAAACACCCACCAACGGAGTGCACGTACAGGTCAGTCCCAACGCTAAAATTTCATGACTAATATGAAAAAAATCATTCATAGAGCATTCACTGTGAACCCACGGAATCACTCGACCCGAAAAGCACACTCCCCTGAAGATTACTGGGAGTGGGCCACCCAACTTTGCATGAAGAACAGTGTGGGAAGGAAAGACATTGATCAGTGAGAAAGCTGAAAAATACAGCCATAAATGATACACTCCGGGAGACATCCCCGCCGCCCTATAACCTGCGAGGGAAAATTCACCAGAATCTGAGGGAGGCGTCGGCCGGCGAGTGCCACAGAATCACGGATCCGCGTCCTCCACCCGATGATTTCCTCCGCCTTCCCACAGCCTCTTTTTACTTGCCACAAAATGCGTGTTGGAGCCTTGGCCGCCACACCAAGAGGAGTGAGCAAAAGGTTTAGATGCACCTAACATGCATTATTGATGTGCCGGAGTTCATTGAATATTAAATAGTACGCTCAATGAGATGCATTCTTTACTTTTCTCCGAAGCGTTCGTGAGTTATGACTGGAGGAAGAAAAATTGCAAAGAAGGCTGTACTATTCACGTGAGAAAGGTAAAAGACGGAAAAGTGAAGATGATTTCAAATACGCAGGATATCCAAATGTTTTCTTTGGAATAACTGATGGAAACGAAACACAGAAACACGATACAAATTTGAAAAATAGCCTTGTTCAGTTATAAAAGAAAATTGCAACACTTATATAACGAGTACCCTGGAAATACACCTGAACGATTCAAGGTACAGATATATTTGCATTCAACACCCGCCCCCAAAGCTGCCCTAAACTGTATACTATAATTTCTTGGCGGTTTGAAAATATTGCTTCCCTTTCCTATTATCCCCTCAACAAGTGCTCGTATCTTGCCTTTTAATTTCAGGTAACCTAACAGCTCTTGTGGAGGGAAGGAGGGAGCCGGTGACGTAATCTGGAGAAGGAGAGAGCAACCCGCGGCACCTGAGTAGCGCTGTGCCCCTGAAGTGGAGTGCACGCAGACCGGCAAGGAAAGGAGGCCGCCCAGTGATACTTGAAGGAAGGCACACAATACGAAGCACACCGGCGGGGGCGATGCAAGACAATTACTCTCACGGCAAAAAAAAATCATGTTTTTACATTTTCAGGTAAAATCTTCGCAGGCAAGAGGTACTCCTGATTCCCTCTCATCAGAAAATGGTCAGTTCTTATCGTCTAAAAATATATGGAATATGATATTGTTTAATATTAGCCACCAAATGCTTAGTGCTGAAATATATGGAGGAGTTTCAGTTTGCTTAAGAACTGGTGTTTAATATTTATGGTAGAAAAATATGAACATTAACTATATGCGCGGAAAACCTGTGCCTGACCCCTCAATGGATAAAGTGTGGCGCGGCGAGGCGCGGACTCCGCCGTCCCGACACCGAGCCCCGCCAGGTGCAAGTGTGTATTCATCTTGCCATACAGGCCAGGTGTACGGGAGCCAGTCTGTATCAGCCGCTTACAGGTATACGCATTATCCCTCTAAAAGCAATAATCTGTTCCCTAGATTGCCGAAAGGACCCATCAGACAGCCTCGCCCGGACAGAGGTACATTATGAAAGAAGAAAACGCCCTACATGTCACACGTGACTTACACAAGACCAGCAGCAATCATAAACAATGCCAGAAAACCTACTTTTCCCTCCCACAGCCACATCTGAGCCAACGGGGATCTGATAAGCATAAAGTGGCGCAAAAACTGGCTCTAAATCCTGTCGCAACGGCTTCACGGTGACGCGGCTCAGTACTAGGCTAAGCATGTTGCTGGAGTCGCTAGGGTCCCTCGAGGTAGCAAAGAAGCCGCATTATCTCAAAAATAGGTCACGTTGGGTATGGGTGAAGTAGAGGCGGGAGATGCAGCGGTAAATACCACACAACCCGTCATACCTGTCTCTTGCGGGGCAGCGCGGCCACAACAAAGCTGAGAGGCAACCCGAGCCCCCCCCCCCCCCCCCCCTTCCCTGCTAGTCTTTGTCGGGTCACAGTTAGTCTTTCTCGACATGTTTTATAACAATTGTAAAACCAACAACACAAGCAACAAAATTACAACAGCAGCAGCAACAGCAGCAGCAGATACAACAAAACATCCATAATACTTTCACGGAAGCATCCTGAGGAAACTCATATTACAATAAATCATCAGATGTTTTGTAGGCTAATGTTTGCCCAGAGTAGAATAAAAGCGCTTGCACTTGTTAGGCATTTATTCACTCATTCAATTGCTTCATTTCGAGTTAAGACAAATACATAAAAGTTAATGTTGCAGACAAATTTCCACATATCTCTCCCACTACCGCGTCCACACACTGTGCCACGACGCTGCAGCCTCAACAACGAGAGGACACCGTTCTGCAGGAGCACCGTCAGCGATCCTGTGTGTGTGTGTGTGTGTGTGTGTGTGTGTGTGTGTGCGTGTGCGTTTGCGTGTGTGTGTGTGTGTGTGTGTGTGTGTGTGTGTGTGTGTGTGTGTGTGTGTGTGTGTGTGTGTGTGTGTGTGTGTGTGTGTGTGTGTGTGTGTGTGTGTGTGTGTGTGTGTGTGTGTGTGTGTGTGTGTGTGTGTGTGTGCTTGCTTTCCTAATCTAAGTAATGACAACTTAGCTAACAATCCTCTTTCTTCGATGATGATAATATATTCCCCTTAGGTCAATAGACGTTTCCATTCAGTTCATATTTCACGCCAGTAAAATCTACTTCACTTATTAGGAAGATTATGAAGCTATTACTGAAAGAAAACATACGACATTAGCCCCTTCCTTCGTAATTCCTTAGCCACATACCCCGCTCCCTTCCGCTCTATCTTCAACCCCGAACAGGAAATCTAGATGAGCTCTCTGCATGGACTACTTGACCCGACATACCTCGCTATACAGCCATGCCTCACCTCCCTGCCTGGCCCGGCTCTGCCTTCACCGCCGCCACATCTTTGCTACACTGCCACAGCTCCTCGTACAAGCATCGGTAGCGCTGTACAGTTGTTTGTAGCTCTTGTCTTCCCTCGCCTCTCCTATCATTTCTACTCGAGTGAAAATTTAAATCTCCCTGACGATCATGCCCGCCGAGGCCCGCATCCCCCTCTTATCATATTAATCACTTGAGCCACCTGTTGGTTGATTACCGGGCACCTCTGTACAAGACCTGACCGGGGCTCCTGCAGATAACTTAATTTTTATTAGTGCAGCTGGGAAAGGAGGTTACTCTCTATTGGATCGTGGTGGTGGTGGAGAGGGTGGGGAGAGCGGTGGTGGGGGTGGTTACGATGGTGGTCGTGTAACTGTGGTGGTGACGGTAGTGGTGGTGTGTTGTTGGTGTTGTCGGTGGTGCTGATTTAAGCCGTGGCGTGGTGGTTCCTTTTCTGTGTCAAGTGTCTAAGCGAGGATTCATTGTCTCTCATAATGTATTCGTGCACCCACGGCTAAACATCCTTCGTTTAACCCTGTACCACCTCTCTCTCTCTCTCTCTCTCTCTCTCTCTCTCTCTCTCTCTCTCGGAATTTCAAAAGTTCCGCTCTGACGAGATTAACTTTGCAATTTTTAAACCTGTTCCCAGAGATAACCATACTATTTTTTTTTCTATGTTCTCGACTACCGACTGAGGGAGACTCGCTCACATCTGTCATTCTTTTAAAAGTTTCACCTAATCTTTTTCTCCTTTCCCTCCCAACCTCTCTTGTCCTTGATTTACTAGTCATCTCCACTTTTTCTTTAACCGTAATTATCACAACATGTGGTACAACTACAATACAAGTTGTTCTACAGTAGCAGAAAAAGAAAAGCGTGGGGAGGCTGCTGTTGGTGAAAATATCATAGATTTGAATATCGCCCTTATTGGATTAACGCAGAAATGTTGCCTTCATGCTCAAGTGCATCGTGCCCATGTGATGAAGGATGAGCAAGTGATGATCAATATCTTCGCCACGCCCTGCCTCGTAACACTCCACCCACGGTACGAGGTGAGGAGATGCGCGGTTCTCCCATTTTCAAGGAGAAACTGTGGCCTGTGAGGCACCACCACGGGCGGCGTCTGAATCTGGATAAAGGCAGCGCCTGGCTACCTAATATCAGAGTTGTCAAAATATGATGCTGTGATGCCCGCAAAGTTCACATCATCAAAAGCTGTCAGAGTGAATATGCAAAGTTTCAAGAATTCGCGAATGCAATCTTTGTAATAGGTGATTATCCAGCGGTTTACATAGAGCTAGTTGTATATACCTATCCTTAGCCACATCTAAGAAAACCATCCTTAAGATTCTTAAGACCAATTTCTGAAATTATCAAAGAAAAATATTAGCAAATTTTGACCAAACGTAACACCTGTAATAACAGAACATACAATCCAACTTAAATGACCCTTAGAATCATGCTCAGACGTCAGTTGTCCCATGCTCTCAACACAGTTTCCTGGTCATGATATTTCTAAAAGTTTCTCATCATGATTTCGCCAAGCATGAAGTGATAAAAACGTGATCTTCCCAGACTTAACACATTCTTTGGACACTGAAGTAGATTCTCCTTCAGGAAATCCAAAAGGCGTAAGTTTAGTTTCAGCAAACATACACACAAGGAAGTAAAAAAATGCATGGGTAAGCTTTAACTGTTATACAATTTAACACGCATATATACACTTGCATAATGTATGGACAGAAACTTTAAAACATATACAACCTCAAATTGTTGGCGCGCCTGGCCATGAGGTGCAGACAGACAGACAAATGTAAGTAGATAAATTTACAATGTTATAAGTAAACAAATAGATATGAATGTAAACAAATACAGAAAAAAAATAGAGAGAGAGAGAGAGAGAGAGAGAGAGAGAGAGAGAGAGAGAGAATCAGACCAATATTAGACCCTATGGTCCAGACTTGGTGGTTTACATTAATCAGAAGATTGTTGAAGGAAGTGACGGTCGATTATTTTTTTGAAGGAGTCAAATCGTGTTACTGACCACTGATGAATTGGAAGCAATCTGAATTCTCTTACATCTGTTTACGCCGCCATTGTTCTGGTGCTAAGACTGTCATGTCATCGAAACAATATTGATCTGTCTCTATTCGTGGAAACCATAGAGTATTTTAAAACAAACATTCGATCAATTTTCCAGAGGCGACGTTTCTCAGAGAACATGAAAAGGAGCCTTCTTAGTAGGATTTGCAGGAGGAGTTGCGCAAGGATTTTCATTCGATTTTGAAGCTGAATACCTCTAGCTAATATCCTATCCCTTTGGGGACCAAAATTGTACCTGTACCGCATAGCGGGGGTCCAAACTGTCTGACTGTTGTAGAGCTGAGATATTACATCTTTATTCTTGAATACTTTTAATTTTTCCCTTGAATACATTCTGTCTTTTTGCTTTGCTTATTCATTTTTTACCAGCATTGTTGTTTGGGGTTTTGACGCGATTTTTTGACGCCGCATTGTGACGCATTAGTTGAACGCGGTATAACGCGACGCCGAACTTCTATTCCTCGTCCTTTCTCGATTTACCTGGCACTTGTCTATCTTAAAGGGCATTCTACATTAATCTGTCAACATCTCTGGGAATGCAATCCTTGGAGGAAATTGCCTGTCTTCGTCAGTGAAGCTTTAGAGAACCGAGTTACAATCTTTGTATCGTCTGCAAATTGTCGTATACGCGGTTAATTAGTCACTGAGTTGAGTCGTTGATGTAAATAATGAAGAGCCTGAGGAACTGCCACTATTGACAGGCGCCACTAGTGACAGTTATCGTCAATTCCTTGCTCATTAATTTGTAAATTAATGGATATGGATATCAACTGAAATAGATACATACGTACAGTGATTTGGATACGTATAAATATGAAGATATATAAGTTTAATAGGTTTGATAGGCAGGATCTTTTTTTTTTTGGGAAGCCATGTTGGCCCAATCAATGAGTGGCTTTGGCTTTTCAAGGTAACCTTTCAATTTTCTCTCTAATTGCCCTCTCAGCTACCTACCCTACAACCGAAGTTAGAATGTGGGCCTACTTACCTGGTTTTTTTTTTTCTTCCTTTCTTGAAAATCAGTGTCACATTAGCCTTTTTGATGATCTGATGGGACGATGCGCATCGCAAGGACGTAATGAATACGGTGAGGAGGGAGGATTTTGCCTTCTTTCAGCTCAGCAGCAGAGACATTGTCCAGTTTGTTCAGGTCTTTGTTTTATTTGTGTTTAAGTGAATGGAGCTTTAAGGACTTCATCGGTTTTTAAATTTCAAAATTAGGCAATACATGCAATAGTACTGGTGTTGGTGGTAGGTATTGGTGGTAGCGTTAGGAAACTGTTAGTATTAAACTGAGGAAAAGTAATAATTTTTTGGAAGGTTGTCAATGTGTTGGCTGTCGGTCGTTTTAATTACCGTCGCTGTTGTTGTTTGTCCAATTTTTGTTTTGATCGCCTTTCTTCTTATTTATTTCGGGTTATTTTTATTTTTCCTTATTATTTTTACAATATTTTGCATTATTATCTACATACTTTCTTTTAACCTGTAAAACAATTTTCTCTCTCATGCCTCCGGTTGCGCTTTTCTTCTTTCTTTAACCCGTAAAACAATTTTCTTCTTCTTCTTTCTCCTGAATTTTGAATGTGTTTCTGCTGTGAGTTAGTAAATTAGTTTTAAGGCTTAGCCAGGCTTTAATGTATTGCCGCTTGAGTGAGTTTGTATTCCTGTTAGTTTTAGCTGAGGCGCCGCCAAGGCTTGCTACCAGAAATCTTTTTAGTTTTTCTCGACTGAGTTGTATTTCTTCTACGAACGCTTGCGCACCTTTATGAATTTCAGTCACTGATGATTGACTTTACCGTGACACTACTGACAAGGTTAATGTGGACGCGCATAACAAGGTCAGGTATATGATTTTTGTCGGTGTTCTTCGTGACACATTGGCTTAAGTCGTTTATGGGTCGTTAGCTATTCATTCTCGAGTTGGTTTTTTCTGTTTTGGTCAGAAACGCCCAGTTCATATGGGGGATGTTTTTCTCTCCTAATATTCATTCTTGAGTCGTTGTTATTGTTAGTGACTAGTCGCCCAACAGCAGTGGAAAGGTTAAAGTCGGTGATTGTCAGGAGGTGTCTGTGGTTACAGATATATTTCAACTGAGTTTTTGCAATGTTTGTTGCCTACTGATATTTCGGGAGGTATGTTTGACATGTTTTGTTAATGGGTTCTTTGCAAATTTTTATTTATGATGTTTACCATGTTGAACGTTATTGTTCTTTGTTACTTTTTCGGTAACCATTAAATAGCTTATTCAGACTTAAATCAATGTTTGTCTTGTCGATAATGTTTCTATCCGTGTTTGTTCTCGAAAATTTTTCTGTTTTCAGCGGACATTAAATGTTTCGGAGTTACAATTTGTAGGCTACGCGCATAATTAAATGTTTTTTAAGTTATCTAGAAACGGTAATTTTTAGTTAGAGTACTTGCGGGATCACGGTTACAGGTTGTTCTAATATACACGATAAGACAAATAAGATAATAAACATATACATATAGAGAAAAATATCTACAGTTATGAATGCTTAACCAGGCATGTTTATCGGCAGCACGGAGCTCAGCATTTCTCGGTCCCCGGCAGCAGCACAGGGCCTGGCTGGCGAGGAAGAAAGATGTAAAGGCGGAGGGAGGCAGCGGCGCACACGCGTAAAGCTGCATGCAATTATTACCCGGGAATAATATCCTCGTAGCTTATGTCGTAAAGTACGATAAGTTATCGCATAAAAGAAGCGCGCTGCCCGAGCCGTGCCTGGGCCGGCGGCGCCCCAGGCAAGTGGCTCTAATTCCTATCTCGACAAGGCATCGTTTTCACTTCTCGCCCAACACCCTCCTGGCACCTCCTGGCTGGGTTCCGGCCCATTATGCAGGCTCCTTAATCAGGATACCTGCTCTATAAAACCAATACCGTAATATTAATGATCAGAAAAAAAATATCTCTGTTTAATATTAAGTCCATGATCTCTATCAAGGAAAGCTGAAAGTTTTCATTGCTAAGTTTCCAGAATGCCCTAAAGTGGTTCGTCTTGCAATTTCTCCTTACCAACTGGCATGCATAAAATTTGATGTCTTGGGAATTGTAATGCTGTAACAACACGAAACGTTCAATGTGCAAAGGGGGAGCAAAATTTCCTCTCGAAATGAAGACCACAGACTAGTATGCATTCTATGATTTTCGTAACTTGCTACCAATACAGACAACAGTAAAGGACAATATTAAGGTAAAACTAGTCATAGTGCATTCCCTGTTTTTGTCTAGTTGGTATACCCAAGTCCGGCAACAAAGCAGCGTACAACATTAGGTAACTCGACAAATAAATAGTACCTAGAAGCCAATTCACTAATCTACTCATTCTTGGGCCTGCCGGGATAAGATGAATATATATAAACATGGTGATGCAGAACACCAACTTTCAGGCAAGGGAAAGCTCCTCTATTTTATATTTTGAAAATTCCATGTTTTGAAAAGAGAGAGAGAGAGAGAGAGAGAGACCCCACCACTCAATGATGCTCCCAGATTATCAAAATTACAAGAAATTCGTGAGTTCCACCAACGAAGCCTCAGCCAGCCACCAACGCCTCCTCCTCCCCCTTTCCCCGGCCCAATGTTTAGTCCTAACCCCACTGTTCCTTCACTATCCGGAACCCTAAACCTTGTGCAACGTTGTTAAAGTTTCATTCTTTCTTCTTCGCTTTTATTGAACTTTTTTTTATTCATTTCCTCGCTTTTATTGAACTTTTTTTATTCATTTCCTCGCTTTTATTGAACTTTTTTTTATTCATTTCCACGTTTTCTATCTCAGGATGCATTGTTTTCATTTTCCGTTCTACTCATAACTCTGCATTTCTTACTACCTACATTTTTTTCACTCCACTTTTCTCCACTTTCTGCCCAAATATGTCACTAACCCACCCATTCACTCACTCTTACTCACCCACTCACTCTCACTGACCCACTCATTTTCTCATTTACACACTATCTTTAACCCATTCACTCTCACTGAACCACACACTCACCCACCCACTCACCCACTCTCATCCACCTTCCTACTCTCGCTAACTTACCAACTCATCCGCTCACTCACTGACTCACTCACTCACCCACTCGCTCATCCACTCGCTCATCCACTCTTTCTCACTCATTCCTCCTTTTCCTATATAATCATACACAAAATGTTCTCAAAATAGTCAACGTTTCTTCCCTTATTAGTTTCACTCCATCCGTCCTTTCTCCTCCTTTCATTTCCCTCACCATTTCTTCCTTTACTTCTCCATTCGGTATTTCCTCCACTCTGTTTATTCGTTTCAATCCGTTTTTTCGATTCATTTATTTTCCGCCCACAGTTCTCTTTTAGTGTTGCACATCTTTATCTTCAGTTTTGCATGTCCCTTTTCCTTTTTTTTTTTTTCCCTTCTCCCATTACTGTTTTAGCTCGTTTTATTCCTTTTATAAATGGAAGTATACGGTATTTGTGCTTATACCACTAGAACGAAACAATGATGCAAACTTTTACGAAAACAGAGGTACTAGAAAACTTAATTATTGTTTGAACAGACCCGCTGAACCACTGCCCATACAAGCACCTGCAGCCATAAAACCATGACATCGTGAAGCCCCATATCGACTCAGGAAGTTCGGTAAAATGTGTTACCAAAACATTTACAGTTTGTGCTTGAAGAAACTTGGTCCGTGAAAGAGAGTATTTCCTTGATGCAAAATACGTCGCGAGCCAGTCACGCCGCCGAGGCTCGGGTGCTCTGGATGCCTGATAGCAGGAGCAGCGGGACCCAAGCGTGATCCTTTCAGGCCCAACGATCGTGACACTGAGGTTTTGGGTCGAGAATAAGACGATACTTTGATGACGTCTGCGACAAAAAAAAATGTGAATGTGCTCCACCGCTTCCTTGAACGCCTTGAAGAAATTGTATATATACTGGCTTGCTTGCAAATAGTAGCGGTTTCCTTGGTGAGAAGAATTTCGATAAACTACCATCAGCAATACTCAAACTTGAGAAGTTTGTAAACTGTAAATTTGAGGTATTTTTAATAACAGGTATTCCAATGGAATATTATTATGGACATTTTTCTAAGAGCTGAATATTGTGTATTGCTTTACCTTACATTAGTGACTAGATTCTGGCTACAGTTGATATTTTCAGTTCTCTTGCAAAATATGGTATAAAACAGCATTCATCGGTCGCGTAAACATCACATGTCAAAAGCAACAAGTGAAATGACACAAAATATAAAGCAGGTCCAGCTGTCCCCAGCCCAGCCAGCGGCCGTGGACACGATCTCTGATTCCAGGGTCGACTGGTAAAGCTGATGTCTGCATCAATATTCACCCCAGACACACGAGGCACAGAGAACAAGATATTCGACCTGACAACTTGTCTTGCACAAGTAATTCAGATGGCATATTCTAGCTCATTAAAAAAAAAAAAAAAAAGTTCTGCAACGCAACAGTTTTTTCGTGAACTTACCGGACTGTCTTGCAGGTCTGGCGTTGTCGAATCGCATCTTCCGCCGTAATCTGGAGAAACACAAGAATAAAAATGAATGGCTGGGATGCAAAAATACAAGGTTAAGTAGAGTTTGCAAGAGAATATCAATTAATACTTCAGTCATGAGCTAAAAAGAAAAAAAAATATACTGGAGAAAATCCAGGAAGAACAGCGGTGACGAGCAAAGCAGGTGGGGAAAAAAAAAAGAGAGCTTTAGGAGACTTTTAGATGTGTGTCATTGTGGGGGAAACTGGTAAAGTCTTTCGTCCAGCAGTGGGCTCTATAGTAATGGTGGAACATGATGATGAGGATGAGGATAATAATGATGATGGTGATATCAGAGGTGTCTTATTTATGAACGTGTTTACGCACAAGTCTGATTATATCAAAGAATGTTCACCCTTCCCTCCTTGCTACACCAGTTATCTCGCAAGGAAAAAAAATCAACTTGCATCAGCCCCAAAATTTTCGATGTATCGTACTTTTGTAAGCATCTGGTTTGCTTAAACCTACTTCCATGTTTTATAATGTATGTCATATTAACTCTATTTTCTTGTACTTTTCTCACGCGTATCAGCTGAGAAAGCCGTGTTCTATTTTGATATAAAACTTCACGAAGTCATAGATATGATGTCCAGTTCACGTTTCCATTCATGCATGAGGACGTGCAGGAGGACGATCAGATTTTTTTTTCTCAGACTTCCGTGACGCTTTCCAGTTCGAGTTTCTATCCGGCTATTCACTCCCTGGACAGATACGAGGCGCACGCAGGAAAATAAATTCCCTGGAAAGGTTACTGAGGCCTGTGACGGAACACGACATTTTAAGGAGAAAAAAAGGGGGGCAGTACAAACAGGGAGAGCAAGTCATTTCTGCGTTTCTTCGTCCCTCTATATGGTGCACATTTTCACTATAAACATGAAAATCATATGTATAAGCTAACCTAGAGGAGGAGAACCAACGACTTGATTCATCATATTTAAAACACTGGACCAACCACATTTAGTCCACAGTTACAGGACACACGTTGATAAGGCTTAAAGGGGCTATTACACTTGACAAATTGTCCGTGGATCTTCAGTCAAATCACGATTTCCGCTAGTGTGGTTCTCATTTGTTTCTTGTTATTGCAGCTGATGATGATGGTGAGTAATACCGCCGACCTTCAAGGAACTCTACCGTAGCTTTGGAAGATCATGGACACGTCAGAAGACCACGGAAATATGAGAACCACGCCAGCGGAAATCGTGGTTTGACTGAAAATCCACGGAAAATTTGCCCAGTGTAATAGCCCCGTTAAGCGACTAACTAAGCAAGAGGAACGAGCGTAACCTTGAGCTGGGGGACCGGCGCCAGACCCCGTGGAATCTTTGCAGCGGTATGCTAATGTTGTTATAGGCCGGCAACACACCTCGGCCTCCTGACGACTGGATGGTGACAGCGAGGACAAGATTTGGGTGTTCTGCCATGTACCGGAGATGTTTATACTTTGCCGGAATATACGGTTGGGTGCTGTAATGATTATCTCTCTCCCCCTTTTTCCTCCTCTCCTCACTCCTCCACTCTCCCCCCTCTGTATCTCTGTTTCTCTGTCTCATCCTGAATCTCTTCTTGAGTACTCTCATGAATTCCCTCTCGAATCCCCCTCTGAACCACCCAAGTCCACACTGGGTCCCATCTCAATCCCCTGCTGAATCCCATCCCGAGTCCCTTCCTGATTCACCTACAGTCTCCACACCGCTCCCTTCTAACCCCTGATGAATCCCCTTCCGAATCCCCTGCGGACTAGACACCGTCACCTGAATCCTAATCACAGCCCCATCTCCTGTAACTCCGCTCAAAACTTTTCAACATCCTCCTTCCACGCGACCTCCTCCCGACATCCACCTCCGCCACCACCACCGTCCCCACCGGACCAAATTAGCTCCCCCCCTCCCCCTTCAGGGCAGAAAATTTCCAAAGAGGAAATTTATTAGAGATCAAACATAAACGGCCATGCAATTACTATATGAGTCCAGCGTAGATGAAGCGTGCGAGCACGTAAAGAAACATCTTCTTGCTCAAATGTATAAATATGTCCACATGAGCTCAAAGTAATATAACATTAATTAATAAAAGTTCACCGTGATTTAACAGCACATTCAAACAGTTTTTAAGGGGAGAAATTTGTAATACAGACAACACAACAGTATCATGAAACCAGGCAACCAGGGAAAAAAATAGTACGGCAGGCAATACGTAGGTGTGAAGAAACTATTTCTAACAGATACAACTAATTCGAAGTCTGTCTTCAATCGTGTCCACATAAAGAAAACCAAACGTGAGACTGAACCATTAACTAACAGAAGAGGTTACTTAGTAAAAAAAATAAATAAATAAAAAAAAAAAAAAAAAAAAGGTCGAATCCTTCTCTCTCTCTCTCTCTCTCTCTCTCTCTCTCTCTCTCTCTCTCTCTCTCTCTCTCTCTCTCTCTCTCTCTCTCTCTCTCTCTCTCGTCTTTCCGTCTCTGTCTTTGTCTCTTTCTGTCTGTCTTTGTATCTTTCTGCCTCTGTCTTTGTCGCTCTGTCTCTCTCCTTCCGTCTCGTTCCTTCCGCCTCTCTCCTTCCGTCTCTTTCCTTCCGTCTCTCTCCTTCCGTCTCTCTCCTTCCGTCTCTTTCCTTCCGTCTCTTTCCTTCCGTCTCTCTCCTTCCGTCTCTTTCCTTCCGTCTCTTTCCTTCCGTCTCTTTCCTTCCGTCTCTTTCCTTCCGTCTCTTTCCTTCCGTCTCTTTCCTTCCGTCTCTTTCCTTCCGTCTCTCTCCTTCCGTCTCTCTCCTTCCGTCTCTTTCCTTCCGTCTCTCTCCCTCCGTCTCTTTCCTTCCGTCTTTCCTTCCGTCTCTCTTTCCTCTCTTTCCTTCCGTCTCTTTCCTTCCGTCTCTCTCCTTCTGTCTCTCTCCTTCTGTCTCTCTTTCCTTCTCTTTCGTCTCTTTCCTTCCGTCTTTCCTTCCGTCTCTTTCCTTCGTCTCTTTCCTTCCGTCTCTCTCCTTCCGTCTCTTTCCTTCCGTCTTTCCTTCCGTCTCTTTCCTTCTCTTTCCTTCCGTCTCTTTCCTTCCGTCTCTTTCCTTCGTCTCTTTCCTTCGTCTCTGACCTTCCGTCTCTTTCCTTCCGTCTCTTTCCTTCCGTCTCTTTCCTTCCGTCTCTTTCCTTCCGTCTCTTTCCTTCCGTCTCTCTCCTTCCGTCTCTTTCCTTCCGTCTCTCTCCTTCCGTCTCTCTCCTTCCGTCTCTTTCCTTCCGTCTCTCTCCTTCCGTCTCTTTCCTTCCGTCTCTTTCCTTCCGTCTCTCTTCTTCCGTCTCTTTCCTTCCGTCTCTTTCCTTCCGTCTCTCTTCTTCCGTCTCTTTCCTTCCGTCTCTCTTCTTCCGTCTCTTTCCTTCCGTCTCTCTCCTTCCGTCTCTTTCCTTCCGTCTCTCTTCTTCCGTCTCTTTCCTTCCGTCTCTCTTCTTCCGTCTCTTTCCTTCCGTCTCTTTCCTTCCGTCTCTCTTCTTCCGTCTCTTTCCTTCCGTCTCTTTCCTTCCGTCTCTCTTCTTCCGTCTCTCTCCTTCCGTCTCTTTCCTTCCGTCTCTCTCCTTCCGTCTCTCTCCTTCCGTCTCTTTCCTTCCGTCTCTCTCCTTCCGTCTCTTTCCTTCCGTCTCTTTCCTTCCGTCTCTTTCCTTCCGTCTCTCTTCTTCCGTCTCTTTCCTTCCGTCTCTGTCCTTCCGTCTCTCTTCTTCCGTCTCTTTCCTTCCGTCTCTCTCCTTCCGTCTCTTTCCTTCCGTCTCTTTCCTTCCGTCTCTTTCTTTCCGTCTCTTTCCTTCCGTCTCTCTCCTTCCGTCTCTTTCCTTCCGTCTCTCTCCTTCCGTCTCTCTCCTTCCGTCTCTCTCCTTCCGTCTCTTTCCTTCCGTCTCTTTCCTTCCGTCTCTCCTACCATCTCTCTCCTTCCGTCTCTTTCCTTCCGTCTCTTTCCTTCCGTCTCTCTCCTTCCGTCTCTCTCCTTACATCTCTTTCCTTCCGTCTCTCTCCCTCCGTCTCTTTCCTTCCGTCTCTTTCCTTCCGTCTCTTTCCTTCCGTCTCTTTCCTTCTGTCTCTCTCCCTCTGTCTCTTTTCTCCCGTCTCTTTTCTTCTGTCTCTCTCCCTCTGTCTCTTTTCTCCCGTCTCTCTCCTTCCGTCTCTCTCCTTCAGTCTATTTCCTTCCGTCTCTCTCCTTCCGTCTCTTTCCTCCCATCTCTTTCCTTTCGTCTCTTTCTTTCCGTCTCTTTCCTTCCGTCTCTTTCCTTCCGTCTCTTTCCTACCGTCTCTTTCCTTCTGTCTCTCTCCCTCTGTCTCTTTTCTCCCGTCTCTCTCCTTCCGTCTCTTTCCTTCCGTCTCTCTTCTTCCGTCTCTTTCCTTCCGTCTCTCTCCTTCCGTCTCTCTTCTTCCGTCTCTCTTCTTCCGTCTCTCTTCTTCCGTCTCTTTCCTTCCGTCTCTTTCCTTCCGTCTCTCTCCTTCCGTCTCTCTTCTTCCGTCTCTTTCCTTCCGTCTCTCTCCTTCCGTCTCTCTTCTTCCGTCTCTCTTCTTCCGTCTCTCTCCTTCCGTCTCTTCTTCCGTCTCTCTCCTTCCGTCTCTCTCCTTCCGTCTCTCTCCCTCTGTCTCTTTCTTTCCTTCCTTTCTCTCTCCTTCCGTCTCTGCTTCCGGGTCTCTCCTTCCGTCTCTCTTCTTCCGTCTCTCTTCTTCCGTCTCTTTCCTTCCGTCTCTTTCCTTCCGTCTCTCTTCTTCCGTCTCTTTCCTTCCGTCTCTTTCCTTCCGTCTCTTTCCTTCCGTCTCTCTCCCTCCGTCTCTCTCCTTCCGTCTCTCTCCCTCCGTCTCTCTCCTTCCGTCTCTCTTCTTCCGTCTCTTTCCTTCCGTCTCTTTCCTTCCGTCTCTTTCCTTCAGTCTCTCTCCCTCTGTCTCTTTTCTCCCGTCTCTCCTTCTGTCTCTTTCCCTCTGCCTTTTTCCTTCCGTCTCTTTCCTTCCGTCTCTTTCCTTCCGTCTCTCTTCTTCCGTCTCTTTCCTTCCGTCTCTTTCCTTCCGTCTCTTTCCTTCCGTCTCTCCCCCTCCGTCTCTCTCCTTCTGTCTCTCTCCTTCTGTCTCTGTCCTGTTTATGTCCTTCTGTCTCTGTCCTTCTGTCTCTGTCCTTCTGCCTCTGTCCTTCTGTCTCTCTCCTGTCTCTCTCCTGTCTCCGTCCTTCTGTCTCTCTCCTTTTATCTCTGTTCTTGTCTCTGTCCTGTCTCTCTCCTGTGTCTGTCTTGTCTCTGTCCGTCTGTCTCTTATACTGTCTCTATTTTACTGTCAGTCTTTGTCTCTGCTCTTCTGTCTCTGTTTTCTGTCTTGTCTTTCTGCCTCTATGTTTAGTCTTTCGGACACGAGTTGAAAAGGAACTGAAGTAGAAAGATTACAGAAAGATTACAGATTTCCAGGAGGCATCACACTTCTCATAAGTCAGGGAAATGCTATGAACTGGGAAAGAAAACGAATGTTTGTATTAAGGGAAGAGAGTATTGGCATGTGATGGGGTGAAGAAAGAATGTCTAAGCTAGAGAAAAAACACTTGTACAATCTGCGGCAGCACTGAAGCATTACATTAGTCTTAGGAATAAAGGCCCCTGGTATGAGGTGGAAAGTTACAACAGACAGAAGAATCGAAATACAAGAAGGCAGTGGAATGCAGGGGGATGAGAAACACCCGCTGAGACGGAAAGGAAACATGAACCTGAGAAACAGAGGGGTGGAGAGTTGTAACAGGCAGTTGAATCGAGACACAAGAGACCAGTGGGACGCAGGGGGATTAGAAATACTTGGTATTTGTTGGGGCGGCAAATAAACATTAGTCTGACGAACAAAAGCCACTGGTATGGGACGGAGAGTTGCAAGAGGCAGAAGAATCAAAACACGAAAGAAGTAGGACGCATGGGGATGAAAAACTGTTGGTGTTTGTTGTTGTGGCAAGGACACATTAGTCTTAGGGATAAACGCCACTGGTATTAAGGTTGGGGAGTGGCAACAAGCAGCCAGATGAATACATAGAGAGACCACGGGCGACGCCGAGGCAAGCAGTAGGTTCATCGACACGAGATGGGTGAGATAGGCCAAGGAGGCGCTACTGCTTGTTCAACAATCGTGCTCTGCGGGGATGAAGACGTTGCCTGTCATTTGAGGGAAGGCCCAGCGTTACTATAAAGCCCGGCCCGGTAAACCAACACAGACAGATCAAACAGCGTGGTTGTTGCTGCTTGTCAAGTGGTCTGTCAAACATGCCAGAGTTGCGATTTTACTTCACATGTCATAAGAGATACCTCCCCCCCACCCCCTCCTTTCCTCTTCCTCTTCCTCCAGCTCCTCCTTATCCCTACTTATCTTACTGTGTCATTACAACAAAACTCTTTATCAATCTCACTATTTGTTATGCATGGAAATTTCCGTGCATAACAAATTTCTTCCGTTGGCTTATATCACTTCTCCTCCTCTTTTCTTCAATTCCTCCTTCTCCTACTCCTACTCCCCCTCTTCCTCCTCCTCCTCCTCCTCCTCCTCCTCCTCATCATCATCATCATCATCATCATCATCATCATCATCATTCGTAATGCACTTCGGGTCCAGAAATGGTAACCACACATACTACATGGGTCGAAAACCACTACAGGTAGGACAGGAGGAAACAGACCTCCGGGTCACAATTAGCAGTGACTTGAAACACACAAAACATTGCAAGTCCACCTGCAAAAAGCCAGTACTATGCTCGAGCAGGTAAGACCCCAACTGGAATACGTCGTACAATGTTGGTCCCCTAATTACAACAGACTCTGAATTACTCGAGAAAATTCAGCAATGAACGACGAAAATGATACCACACGATTGCGGGGAGACCTAATACAAGTCTTCAAGTACATACCTGAACAAAATCAGCAACGTCGGTCACTCCAAACTTTTCACGCTACAAACTAACCCGAGAATAAGAAACAACGTTAAACAATTCAAGCGAAGCGATGCAGTACGGATATCGGCAGGGGCTATTTCTCGAAAAGAGTCGTCCGCCACTGGAACAGCTTTCCTGCAGGAGTGGTTAGTGTGGAAATGAACAACTCTTTCAAGAACTGCATTGACCTTCACTTTGCTGCGTCGGGAGTAAACAGAACGTATCCACGAGTACGTACACAAGTGCTTTGATCCTACCGCAGATCACTCTAGTAGCTGATGGACTGATTAAAGCACTTAAAGCAAGCAGCAAGGCAATGAGTCAACAGGTTTTCTGATGTCTTCTGATCCATGTTTCCATGTTTCCTCCATCCATGAGTCATTTTCATCTTCTTACATCTTCTTTCGTCTTCTTTCTTTTAGAGTAATAGGATGTGTCTTGTCTCTAATTCTTCATTCCCAATCTTGTCGCGGTATCAACACCTGTCTCTTTTCACTAATACGGTTTTTCTTGTCTCTGGTAAAAAAAAAAAAAGTAAACAATCAAATAATCATGAAACAAGAAAGACTCGTCTCCTTTTCGAGATGGTATCTTGCACGCACTGGCTCGGTGTGAAAGTGAGATAAGAGAGACAACAGAAACTTAAACGAGGAGAACTTAATTTTTGCTCACTCATGAATGAAGAAAATCAACGACGAAAGCAGCAAAGACCAAACATTAAACGAACAGAGCAACTTCATTATTTTTTTTCGCTCATGTGAAGGAAAGAACAAGATGAAAGCAGTGAACACCGGTGGGCAAAGTGACGATAGAGCCAGGTGGAATGTAAGCACGTGGACAGGTAAGCGTCGGCATGCTGATAAGGGCGCGCGCTGCTCAGCCTAGCGTTGCCGGCGTCCGCTTGTCGCTATATATTCAACGTGAAGCGCCGTGCGTGGCCTCGGAATGCAGGTCTCAACTTGTCACTTTTTTTTTTTTTTTTGGAGGGGGACACTCTCTCTCTCTCTCTCTCTCTCTCTCTCTCTCTCTCTCTCTCTCTCTCTCTCTCTCTCTCTCTCTCTCTCTCTCTCTCTCTCTCTCTCTCTCTCTCTCTCTCTCTCTCTCTCTCTCTCTCTCTCTCTCTCTCTCTCTCTCTCTCTCTCTGTGTGGCCCCTCCCCACCCCCTCCGTCGCCAAAGGTTATTTAATACACAGTTTCAGGTCACGTCACATTCCAACTTATCAGGCCAAGCAGTTCATTTTTCTTTTTTTCATTAATTTTCACTCCGTCCGCCAACTCCTCTACCGCCGCATTTCAGTGTTGGACTCAGCCCCTATTTGTTCAACCTTGCGTAGCCTCTCTGAATACCAACTACTCTCCTGTATACTGATTCCCTTACTTTATGAAAACGAAGGAAAAGATAACAAACCGCAACAGTCCAACTCGGCGCCCCACACACCTCTTCTCAGCACACACACACACACACACACACACACACACACACACATTCATCACACCACCCCTCAACACACCAACCCACAACACACCAACCCCCAACACACCATTCCTCAACACATCGCCACACACAGGCCAGCATAACAATATCACAGAGCATCGCAATGAGCCCCATCACATGACACAATAAGCACGTACCGCCACGCCATGACGCACTATATCTGAGTAACATGAGAGGTAACGAGCTCCGTTCTGACTCACATACTATCACATTCGCGGTTAATTGGTTTGATTAGTTCAGTCCACTAACATTTTCAGAAATCGTTATCTTCTGGGAGAGGAATGGAGATACCTAACACGAGACAAAACTGTAGGATGTGAGATGTTTTTTCCTTGTCCTGTGAGAAAATGTCATCTGCATCGGGGTATATTTCATACACTGGCTTTTTCGGTAATCATTCTGTGCGTTTTCGGGATGACGTAATGCAAAACGATGCAAGGCTAGAGGGGGTGAGGTTCTTTCTTCTGGAGTTTTAAGAAAATTGGTCATCTGCATCAGGATATATATATATATATATATATATATATATATATATATATATATATATATATATATATATATATATATATATATATATATATATATATATATATATATATATATATATATATATAGAGAGAGAGAGAGAGAGAGAGAGAGACTCTGGCTTTTTCGATCATTATTCTGCGCATTTCCAAACCACATAATATTACCACGTGTTAATCATATCGAAGAATAATTCTGCTTTTTGATACTGAGCGTTTCCTTGGCGACTATTTTGAAAGACAAGCAACGAAAACAAAAAAGACCAAGAAATGCCCCTTATGCGATACCCGACATCACAATAATGTCAAATCAAACACGAATAATAAATCTGGTGAGTATAGACAGAGGGCGAATGAAAACCACAACACTGATATGAAGTAAAGTTAATATGAAGGATACATTTTCCTGGGCGATGGTCTTGTGTCGCAACATCATCAGAATGCAAGGTTATGGTGGTGCATACTGATTCTTGGATTCAATATGCAGAGTCAAAGAAAGGTGCAGAGTCAAAGAAAGGCACAGAAAAAAAAATAATAGAAGTGAGACTGATGCCAGACACACCCAACACAGCAAGACAGTAAAAACCAACTACTCGCGGCCTTTACAGAAGACAAAAGGTAATCAGTGTGTCCATCTTGCCTCATGCATCCGAAAGTAGAGCTGCCTTAGAAGTTACGCGCCTCGGTTGTTGCGGAGTAAATAAATGAGAACTCTTACGTTTAGGCTTAGACGAGATAAGACAAAGGCATCCTAGATAAGAGAACAGACAGACAACGAGCCTCACTTTTTACACTTGTTACAAATATTACCCAGGGCGCGAGCACACGATGGACACGCCTGTTGTAGAGCAGATAAAGGAAGGACAACCAAACCGAAGTTGCCAGATTGTCTTACTCAGCCTCTTATATTTAACGACTTCCGACTCAAAAACTGTTTCGTGGACCCCAATAAGGAGATTCACTTATAATTATCGTTAAAATAGTTAATTCCTGATGTTTCTTGGCAATAGTTAGGCGTCAGAAACCGGTAAGTACTATGCTCAGAGGACGATAATCTGGCAACGGTGACCAAAACAGCACAGTGACAAGAGGCGGCCAAGACTGAAGTAGACAAAAGACAAGAAAAAAACCTGACGTGTGCAGGATAACTGTCCACGGAATGAGGCTGGATGCATGCCCGTAAGCCAAGAATGTTTGCGAAGGCCTGGTTCCTGTAGTAGTAAGCCTAAATGTGCTAACGATGACGTGAGATGGTCGTACATAGGTCAGCTGACTCTTCCCTGCCAAGTAAAGCCTCAGACGGGTCTCCATCTCGGGAAGATATTCTGATCCTTAACTTTAGGAAGATAAAACAGCGAGGTTTCTCAAACGAAGCGAACTGTACATGAAGATTATGAATGCAAAGCAGACGAATGAAATGGCGGCAATAAAATATTCCCAATGACAGACATTAAAAGTCAGATAAAATAAAAGGAGGAAAAGGCAAAGGAATGAAAGCATAAAGTCATAAATAAACGTGCAAGTAAACAGGAAAATATGATTCTTGGAGGAGCGAGAGCACCATCCCCACATTCTCACGGGTCACCAGAGGGCGGCCCCGCTTCCCAACCATTTACCCGCGGCGTGGTCAATGCGAGTGGTGGTGGCATGAGCCTCGCCGCCGCCACGCATACACAGCCCACGGAATCTGGATGACAAAAACCCAAAGGTCTCCTCCCAATCGTGCGTCTGATAATATTACCGATGCCTCCACACAATTGGCGGGTCCGGTGAAGCTGCTGTCCGGGTCTGCTTAATATATCAAGGCGCGGCGCTGGCCTGAGGTGCCCGCGAGGCATTCCACAGCCGCACTTGAGGTATTTTTCTGTGCTGCCTGAGCGGCGCTGGACGGCCCGTGGGGAGGGCACGAAGAGCGGCGGCGGTGACGGCGTGTACTTGGCGTTGATGAAGGAAAAAGAAAATGATGCAGATGAGTCTTGGTGAATAGCAGTGTTGGCAATGCAAAACTTCTTTTTAAGAGAAAATAATCATATATAAGAATATACATCCCCGTGATGTGAGGGAACGAAGAGCCAACAACCAGTTTTTTGCATTTATATGCAGAGAGACTTGTCAAGAGCAAAATAAATATAAAAAGAGCCTGCTGGTGCCACTCCCCCGCGGAAAACTTAAAATGTTGAAATCGGCTGAACAAACTTTTAAAGAATGACTGACAACTGAAATACCAGATATGATTCGTTTGATGAATAATTAGTGAATCTCAAAAATGGTTCGATGACTCAGATTAAAGTGCAAAAGAGCAATACAAAAAAACGTTAGACGAATGATAAAGCAAACCAGAGATATCCCAGGCTATGAAACATCCGGACAAGAATACAGAAGGTAACTTATGCGTGGGAGAGCAGTCTTGTATTAACGCTAAGCCAACCTCCTTTGCCTGCCATGAAGTCAACTGGGATCCCGAAGCCATTCATATTCTTTCTACCTTTCACATTTATGCAATTTTATGCTAAGCAGCGACAACCTTTGCTTCTCGTAGGAACGGGCCTTTAATACTGGATGATGGAGCAGTCGAAAATAAACACACACCTGTAAGCTATTTCTGTAAGCTATTTTTTAACGGTGTTTATGAGATATGTCCTACTAGCGCAATGATCTAGAAATTGGATACAACAGAACTCAGAATTCATTAAACTGACAACCAACAACAACCATATTAACAACAGCAGTAGTAATAACACCATCCGCAGCTACACTTTACTGCTAACGTTATTTCTATTGCACCTAGAGCGGACATTTCGTTTACCAAAGGAACCACTGCTGTTGCTGCTACCACAAATACTACTATTACTACTACTACTACTACCACTACTACTACTACTACCACTACTGCTGTTACTACTACTACTACTATTTATACTACAACCACTACCATTAATAGGAATAATAATAGTAATAATAATAAGAAGAAAAGATAATTAAGAACATGAATAAGAAGACGTAAACGAAGGCGAAAAAGAAAAAAAAAGAGAAGAAAAAGAAAAAGAAAAAAAAGAAAAAAAGAAACAAGAAAAAGAAGAAGAAAAGAAGAAGAGAAAGAAAAAGAAAAAAAGGAGAAAAAAGAAAGAAGAAAAAGAAAAAGAAGAAGAAGAAGGACGGATATGAATAAGAATAATAATAATAAGAAGAAGAAGAAGAAGGAATAGCTGTAATAAACAAAACAGTACTTCTACTACTACCAATTCGACTTCTACTAAAGGTCTCCATCCCCCCAAGCCTCTCGAGTTCATCAGCAGCTTAGGTCTGCATCTCAAGCGTTGCCCCGGCGAAAAATATCGAAATACATTCCTTCCAATTCCACTCAGGAGCACGATTCGCCGGGGCCGCAGACTAAACACACCCGTTTCTCTTCATTGCTCACCCAGTCGTCCAACCGCGCTTACATACCTCGCCTCCGTCTCTGCTCCCCATGTGACCAAAAAACCCAGCCCGACTCAGTGACCACATCAGCAAACAGCACTAAGTGACTTTTACTCCTCGGCTGACCGACTTTCTAGAGTGAATGCTGCCTCTCCAGCCCCCAAATGTTCAACTACAGTCGCCCCCGCCACAGTGTCGAGACAACACCCACATCGCCGCCGTCCGATAGATCACATTTTCCCATGACAGTTTTCTCCTTTGCATAAGTTGTACCAATACAGCTCCAGGGGGGGTTGCTATAGAGAAGAGCTCCCGTCAGATAAAACGCAGTCAACACCAGAAACCTCAAAACCGCAAATAAAACACAATTGAAAAGATGTATTACTGATATCAGCAATTGTTCTTGCAGGCAACTGCTGTTGACAAGCCTGCTCTTGTAGACAATTGCTGTTGGAAGGCACGGCGTCCTGGAGGGCCCGGGATCGAGTGCCCCCCGTCGCTACAAGCTGACAATTTTCAGCCATCGCCGAGTGACCTAAGACTACTGACATTCTGTCCTGAAGACCACCAATCAATCCGACCTCTAGATTAACCCTTTAAAGAGGATAAAAAATGAGCTTCGGGTGACAGCATGACCCAACCAAGATGGCACCACTATAAAACTTGCCTGCGCCATAACGGGCTGGGGCCGACCAACAGACCCAACCAAGAAAGCATACCGGCATCATAGGCTAAACGTAGAAAAAAATCTCTCTCTCTCTCTCTCTCTCTCTCTCTCTCTCTCTCTCTCTCTCTCTCTCTCTCTCTCTCTCTCTCTCTCTCTCTCTCTCTCTCTCTCTCTCTCTCTCTCTCTCTCTCTCTCTCTCTCTCTCTCTCTCTCTCTCCACCACTGAGCACACTAAGGGAAAGTGAGACGGGGCACTAGGGGAAGGATAGAGAAAGAGAGAATAAAGAGAGACGCCCTGCCAATATTGAGAGCCACTCATACACCAACAGCGTCTCGAAAACTTTTCATGTACACAAAGCCTTTCATGGTCTCTGTTGACACGCCTCCCTTCGCCTCCCTCCCTTCATCTCTCCTTCCATTTTCTTTCATCCTTTCCCTTCATCTTCAGCAATGCCCTTCTCCCTCTCCTCCTCCTCCTTTGCTCCTCAACCTCCTTCCCTCGCTGACTTATGTTCATTTTCATTTTTTTTCTCCTTTGTGTGTGTGCGTGTTTCATAAGTACTTAAATTTTCTCTTGCTTCTCCAGTTTCTCAATCTTTTACCTCCAGCCTTTATCAAGCACCATCTCTCTCTCTCTCTCTCTCTCTCTCTCTCTCTCTCTCTCTCTCTCTCTCTCTCTCTCTCTCTCTCTCTCTCTCTCTCTCTCTCTCTCTCTCTCTCTCTCTCTCTCTCTCTCTCTCTCTCTCTCTCTCTCTATGTTCTCGTCTGTGCCAGCCGGTCTGCCTTCATGTTTCCCTCCCCTCCCCTCCTCTCCCCTCGCCCCTTATGGCCTGCAAACAATAGCAGTCATGCTTGTGTGTTACTTTTTGATGTACTGACATCAGCATAGTGATGAAGCTTGGTTTTCTTTTCAGTTGTTCATACTTTATGGCCTCTCGTCGCATATATACACGATACATACATTCTGCTGAAACAACTCTATACTGAATTTCGTTTGCTTCATACTTTAGTTTGTCTGTATTTAATGAACATACTATTGGGGAGCATACTCCAGGAAGCGCGTCGCTTCACTCACTCGCCGCCGAAACTCCCGACAGTCTTCCCGAGCAAGCTCCCATGCACGCAGCTGCCCTATCCTTCCCGGCAGGATCGGTCGACTTGCTCCAGCCATGAGTTACGTTCCCTTGGTCCCTTCCACTCAGGATTGTCGCGTACAGAAACAATCCTGTGAGCAGGATAGACGTCCGGGAGGTTTGCCACATGCCCATATAGCCGGAGTTGGTGTTCATGGACTAAACTGGTAACAGGCCTCGATTCAGTTTCACGGAGTAATCACTGGCCCGACACGAAGACATCCCAGCCAACCCCATGATCCTGCGAAGGCACTTGGTATACCAAAACCATCGGCACGCCTCTCCAAGTCACTCTTCAGTGTCCATGTCTCACAGCCATACAGTAAAAGACAGGGAGCACAAGTGACTTGAAGATTCGAATCTTTGTCCGCCTGAATAGATATCGACAACGTCATACTCAAATTGAGGGATTTTATAACATCGTGGGCCAGGCCAATCCGTCTAGTGACTTTGAAGTATTTATTGAAGAAAAGATTATTCTAACTTCATACGGTAATTATTAACTGCATATACAACTGTACTGCCAATGAGAGGTACAGCACTGCCACTGCAATGTAGAAATACGACAAAACATTCCTTAAGCAGTAGCTGAGTGGTCGTCATGCGGGCGTAGTGTCCTGGCCCAGGTCAAGTCCCGCCCGCCGCTACAAGCTGACAATTTTCAGAAATTGCCGAGTGGCATAAGACTACTCACATGCTGTCATAAAGACCACCTATCAGCCCAGACTCTAAATAAACACTCTAAAGAGGATCACAGATAAACACCGGGGACAGCATGAGCCAAGCAAGATGGCACCACAATAAAAAAAAACTCTTGCCTGCGCCATAACGGGGGTGGGGCCGACCATATATATATATATATATATATATATATATATATATATATATATATATATATATATATATATATATATATATATATATATATATATATACGGCCCGGTAGCTCAGTGGTTAGAGCGTCTGCCTCACAACCAGAAGGACCGGGGTTCGATTCCTCGACCGGTTGAAGGTAAATTGGGTTTATCTTCTTTAATGTGTAGCCCCTGTTCACCTAGCAGTGAGTAGATACGCGACGTGAGGCGAGGAGTTGTGACCTCGTTGTCGCGGTGTTGTGTGTGAGTGGTCTCAGTCCTCCCCAAAGATCGGTCACTGAGCTCTGAGCTCCTTCCGTAGGGACATACACACACACACACACACACACACACACACAGATGGGAGGGTTGGTGAGGCGTATAATGACTGCTTCTGTTGACACCCTCACACCTGCTACCTCACCGCGCCGCCCACTCGCCGCCGCCATGCCTTAGGTGCCCTCTCTTGCGTCGCTCACCGTGAGGCTCTCAAGCGTCGCAAAAGTCGACAGTAACGTACTACTGAGCCACCACCGCCGTGGCTGCCTCGCTCTCCTACATTACACACCACACCTCCTTGAAGGAAAAGGAAAGTTGGGGACATACGCTATAGCTGCGCGTGGCGGCGGTGTTCATCTCCGTCTCGTTGGCCCTTTAAACCTGTGGTGGGAGAGGACCCTATACCCAACACAGGACCAGTGTAGCATCCGGGCTACCACAGTTTACCGCTCGCTGGCTTCCCCAGGTATCCACTTATCGACCATCCCATGCAAAACGAAGGATGAACAACTGGGAGGGCTGCACTCCGACTGCCCAGGCCGGGATTCGAACACAGTCCAGCAGTTTCGTAGTTAGGGGCGCTAACCACTGTATGGATGTATGGATGCCTTTACATGCATATAAAACTAAATGACGCCAAAAAAGCAAAATTACTACAGATGACGTCATTTGATTTCAAACTCGGGGTGCTAGCACAGCCAAGGGTCCTAAAACTTATTTTTTGAGGTACTGAGAATGAGCGTCTACAAAGTGTAACATGTTACAACGGTTCGTGTACACATTTGACAGCTTTTCAGAGAGTAAGTTCCTATAGCATACAGCCAATATATTACCATTATCCTCATTGGTTTTGCATATCGAGGTTAGGCGTTCTGTATCGTCTCCACCAGTTCCTTTCCCCCTCCTTCTAGTAGATGCTATCCATACACAAGGGCCTTTTCCGACCCCGTATGGAGTATGTATTTCATGTGTAGGAAAGCTCCACACACACACACACACAACCCTTTTGGACAGATTACAGTCAAAGGCTCTTCACCTCATCGACTCCCCTCCTCTTACTGTCTTTTACGGCTTAAATTCTGCCTCAGTGTTGCCTCTTATACATCTCGTTCAAAAAAGTTATACCATATCCCTTAAACTGTTTGCGGCTTGATTAAACAAACTTTTCAAAAAGCTTCAAGGGGAAATAAAGCAATTAAACGAATATCTAAGTATTCTTAGATTTGCAGAGGACATCGTTCTTTTAGAAAGACTAGTGCACGGTAAACTGCTGTATACGATAGAAGAATTAAACAGGGAGAGTCTATGACGTGGGCTTTAAATTAATATGAAACTAAACTGATGTTCAACACTCATGATGGAATCGAGCAATTAGTCATCCGAGAAGAAGCCCTAAAAACAGTAGATGAATAACTATACTTAGGACAACTTAAACGAACAAATCACTCACTAGAACCGAAAGTAGACAGATGAATAAGACGGCTGGAGTGCTTTTGGAGAACACGGTAAGATATTGAGAGGCTCTGCCACCGCGTTTATTAGAGCGAGGAGTTTTCAATCAGTGCTTCCTCCCCGTCATGACATATGGATCAGACATGGACATTGACCAAGACTTTGGAAAGGAAGTTGAAAAGCGCCCAAAGAAAGATACAAAGATCGATGCTGGGTTTCACTTTAGTGCCTCTGGTACCTAGTCTTGAGGTAAATGTTCAATACACTTCCTAATTTCATCGCACTTTGATTTCTAGTGAGCGACCTTTTCATGCAGTTTTCTGTCTCCTTTACTGTAGAAAAATATAAAGCAGTCAGGAAGTGGAACGTTACGAGTACATGAATATCAACACGTCCTGTTGTTATCACAATTTATTAGGAGCGATAACGTAAATCCTGCAATGCATATATGGCTGAAACCATGAATCTGCCGCATTCCGGCCGTCACCGCGGTGTGTGTAAGTGTGCCTCTTCCTCCTCCATCGCGCCAAACAAGCGGCGCGTTGAGGTGTCTGCCAGACCCGCCGTGCCTGCAGCCTTCTCGAGGGACGCTGCCATGCACAAATATGGCGCACAAAAGACAGTGTCCCCCAAAAGATTATAAGACTTGGTGGCAGCGAGTGCGAGGGAGTCGAGAAAAATAAATCATTGGGCATGTTTGCTCTCCTCTCAGACACTCGCCGCAGTTCATTTTCAACATCTTAAAAGAATTTAATAGAAACGACCCACCATTTACGCATCTGCTCGGGCAATCAGATGTAACTTTTCAACGTCTGTCACGGCAGGAACCTGGAACACGCTTTACTTATCTCCACCAAACGCCGAGCAGGGGCAGAGGGTGATAATGTATATGAGCACTGGACTTGCGGGTATTTCCTTCCTACCTATCGCCACCCCTCCTCACCCCTCTCTTCCTACCCTCGAGGCGCGCCGTGTGGAGGTGAGCAGACAGACAACGAGCAGCGTGGGTCGACCATGCTGGATATTTGTGGACGAAACTTAGGATTACTACCAAGATAAATGCATGAGAGAGAGACGAGTGTGGTCAGACGGATAGCCAAACACGGGAGGCTGAGTATAGTGGTAATGTGTGTGATTGATATCAGAGAGAGAGAGAGAGAGAGAGAGAGAGAGAGAGAGAGAGAGAGAGAGAGAGAGAGAGAGAGAGAGAGAGAGAGAGAGAGAGAGAGAGAGAGAGAGAGAGAGAGAGAGAGAGAGAGAGAGAGAGAGATTCTTTCATTTGCTTGTTTTTGCTCCTATGTTTACGTTAGAGAACAAATAACTAAAATCCTGCAGGCAGCATTCACAACAAAACATTTTACCGCCACTGGACCGTGAGCCATAAACCTGCGCGGGCTGCGGGTTGGGCCTCAGTCCGCTTGTGGCCTCATTAGCGCACACGCAGGGCTGGTCGGACGAGTGTGTGTCAGGCAGGAAGCCACGCCAGGCCGATAAGATCTTCCAGATAATAAAACGAGACGATAATGAAGCTCAAGTCAAAACCAGGAGCATTTTCACAAACGTAAAATTATACGTTGAAGTATTCGCCGCCGCTTAAGGAGTGGATGTTTTACTTGCTGCTTTCTTTGCCAACACGTGGCTCTTTTACGTTCTTTAGTCATACCAAGAAAGTTGATGACCATTTTTTAACTACAGTATTATGACAATGGAGTGGCCGTTTCCTTTTGAAAAATAATGCTTAAATCTATTGTTTGAAGAGATTACAGGAATGGTCGAAACATTATTCCCTATCAGTCTGAGTCACAGCGAACCTCTGATTCACGATAAGCTCCTCAAGCAAATCAGAAATATAAAATAATAATCATAGGAATAAATCATGAGAAGCTTCAATAAAATACCTTAAGACACTACCAGATGAGCCTCCAGCAAAGGTATATACTGGCCCTTGCAGAGCGGCCTAAAAAAAATAATAATAATACAGTTGACGCAGGAGGCGAGGACGCGAGTTCAATCCCGCCCGGTGCCACCAAGCTGGGATTTTCAGCTGTCCAGAAGACCACCTATCAACCGGACTCTAGATTCTAGGATCAAAGATGAGCTCTGGGAGGCAGCATGAGCCAATGCAGATGGTGCCTGCGCCAGAACGGGCTGGGCCGACCATCAGGACCTACCGGAAAGAAGCCTTGGACCGACCATCAGGATCCACCGGAAGAAGCCTACCGGCGCAATAGGCTGCAATGTAAAAAAAAAAAAAAGAAACGTAGGGAAAGGTTGCAGATCTCAGCTCTGAGCGAGGAACATATAAATATTAAACAGCTGAGGTTTTCACAAAATAACTGATAAAGTGCTACATGAAATGTCAGTTCATTCTTAACTTATATAATGTATCAGCACATGTTCCTTCTAGTCATGTTTCTCAGCTTGCTTTCCCTTCTCTGTGGCGACATTCCATCACGACTTCCTCCTTTACTAATCAATTTCTGAACAACCTCTTCACTTTAATCTTCCCGGCCAACTTTTTCGCCCTCATGTAGCATCTTCTCATCAGCAACGCACCTATATTTTCAATTTCATCCCAGTACTCTTCGTATCATCACTTCCACTACACTCCACCCTCGACAAATGCACAGACCCTCTTTCACCTCCACACTTCGCTACACCCTGTCACCCATATAATACCCCCCCCCTCCCAATTGCTTATGTATTTAATTTCGAATACAACCCAATTTTCTTTCGTAAGCTCCAGTCACCTTTCCCCATTCTATACAAATCCTCGTGCCAGACAGAAACCGTACCACAAACATACACATTAATCTCCCCACAGACTTTTTTGTTTCATATTTTTTTCCCTCTCTCCTGTAAAAAAGAAACATACCCCCTTCCACAATCCACCCATTCCATTGACGCCCATACCTCACCCTCATGCATCCCACCGTATCCTCATGCCTCACCATCATTCACCATTTCCTCCACACCTTATCCCCTCCATTCTGACCCTCGTCCCTCTCTGTCGGCCTTTGCTATTCGTGTACAATTGGAGGAAGGTGGCCGCCTCATGCTCCCATGCCGCTGGTGTATGCTAATGGCGAGGTAATTAGATTGCTGTGGCCTATCAGGAGAGGATGATGAAGGATCCTGAAGCCAAAGACAGGTTTATCAGCGTGAATAAGTAGGAACAGGAGTACAAGGAGGAAGAAGAGGAGGAGGAGACGAAGGAAGAAAAGAACAAGAACGAAAACTAAAAGGAAATTACCTAGAATAAGGTCAAAAAGAAAAAAAAATTATGCTAATGAAGAAGAGGAGGAGAAAGAAGAAGAGAAAGAGGAGGAGGAAGAAGAGAAAGAGGAGGAGAAAGAAGAAGAGAAAGAGGAGGAGAGAGAGAAGAAGTATGGCGAAGGAGAATAATGGTGATAATAATATAAATCATGGTGGTATGAAATCAACGTGCTGGTGTAAAAAGAAGACGTGGTGAGGAGCGGCGGGAGGTGGCGCGCCGGGAAGAGCCACGCACTGGTGATTACCCAAGACCTGCTTCCATGAGGAGGAGCGGGAGTTTGAAATCAATTGAAACATTGGAATCTTTTAAATAAAACTATATGGTCAAACAGCTCAC
Source organism: Eriocheir sinensis (assembly GCF_024679095.1). Taxonomy (NCBI): domain Eukaryota; kingdom Metazoa; phylum Arthropoda; class Malacostraca; order Decapoda; family Varunidae; genus Eriocheir; species Eriocheir sinensis. Next base: position 8,117,484 of record NC_066534.1, on the reverse strand, counting down.
GATTAATTGTAATAATTATCAAAAGTATAATAAGCACAAAAAAATGCTGAATATCTCTCTCTCTCTCTCTCTCTCTCTCTCTCTCTCTCTCTCTCTCTCTCTCTCTCTCTCTCTCTCTCTCTCTCTCTCTCTCTCTCTCTCTCTCTCTTACATAGAATAATGATCGAATTTTTTGAAGAAAATTACCTGAGCCAAATGGTTACTGAACCAACTCGACAAAATAACATACTAGCCCTGGTTATAGCGACCCAAGATAACCTAGTCAGTAATGTTACGGTAGGAGAACATCTCGGTTCTTGCGATCATAAATTAGTGCGCGTCGACATTAGAGCTCAAACATCAGTGACTGAAAATAAAGTAAAGGTGCCCAATTTCAAAAGAGCTAATTTCATAGAAATCCGACTAAAACTGTTAATAACAGAAATACATCTATCAGGTGATGGCAACGTAGAGGAAGCCTGGCTAAACTTCAAAATCATTTACTCACTCATCAGAACACATTTGTCCCATTGTGCGAGAAGCGAAGTAACACTAAGAAGAGCTAAAGAAAAAACAAAGCACGCCCGAAAACATTAGACTTTATCATGAAGCCAGGCGGCGAGTAAAAAGATTAGTATGTCAGGCAAAGCGTAGATATGAAGAAAACATTGCAGCCAACTGTAAAAATAATCCGAAATCCTTCTTCAGTTATATAAACAACAGGAAGGCGATCAGAAGTGGAATTGGACCTCTAACAAACAGTGACGGTGAACTAATGACTGACAGCCAACACTTTGCGAACTTAAACAATTACTTTTTCTCGGTGTTTAATACTAACAGTCTTCCCACCACTACCACCAACACCAGCGACGACAACAGTACTAACGTAAATCTCGAGCATGCATTGCCTAACTTTGTAATAACTACCGATGAAGTCCTAAAAGCTCTCCAATCCCTTAAATCAAATAAAAGTCCCGGACCTGACAAAGTATATCCTATACTGCTTAAAGAAACAAAGAGCAAAATACTCTCCTCCCTCACAACCGTGTTCAATATGTCCTTGCGAAAAGGTATCCTCCCTTCGGATTGGAAAAAAGGATAACGTGACACTGATCTTTGAGAAAGGAGACAAAAAAAATACCAGGTAATTACAGGCCCATTAATCTAACTTCAGTTGTTGGTAAGCTACTCGAGAGCATAATTAGAGAAAAGAATTGTCAGTTACCTTGAAAGCCACTCATTAATTGGGGATTCACAACATGGCTTCCGTGACAAAAAGATCCTGCCTATCAAACCTACTGACCTTTTATAACGACCTCTTCTCAGTTTATGACGTAACTAAATCATTGGACGTAGTCTATCTTGATTTCCAGGAACTAAGCACTGACGGTCAAGTATACTAATGGATCGCGAATTGGTTGAGCAACATAAAACAAAGAGTGGTGATCGACGGATTTAACTCAGAGTGGGCGCCGGTCACTAGTGGCGTCCCTCAGGGCTCGGTTCTTGGCCCAGTGCTCTTCATTATATACATCAACGATGTGGATGTCGGAATCAATAATCGCATTAGTAAATTTGCAGACGACACAAAGATTGGTAACTCGGTTCTCACTGACGAAGACAGACAAAGCCCCCAAGAGGATTTGCATAAAATTTCAGCTTGGTCTGATAGATGGGAGATTATTTTTACAGTTGGCTGCGATGTTTTCTTCATATCTACGCTTTGCCTGACATACTAATCTTTTTACTCGCCTCTTGGCTTCATGATAAAGTCTAAAGTTTTCGAGCGTGCTTTGTTCTTTCTTTCGCCTGTAAGACAATTTTCTCTCCTTAACCGAATGTTTAATTTCGCTATTAAACCAAGGTGGGTTTTTCTTTGGTGTTACTTCGCTTCTGTAGACAAGTGCCAGGTCCTTCAAGTTGGAGCGAGAAATAACAAGTTCGATTATGAAATGCGCGGCGTCAAACTCAGAAGCGTTCAATACGTCAAGGACCTGGGTGTCAAAATCGTGTGAAACCTCAAATTCTCACAGCAATGCAACGATGCAGCAAATAAAGCGAACAGAATGTTGGACTTCATTAAAATAAACTTTTTATTAAAAAATAAAGATGTCATACTTCCGCTCAACAATAGTTTAGTCAGACCCCACTTGAGATATGCGGTACAGTTTTAGTCTCCCCACCATGCAAAGGACACTGCTAAATTAGAAGGTGTTCAACGTCGGGCAACAAAAATTATCCCTTCCTTGCGCAACAAACCCTACGAAGAAAGGCTTTCCGCCCTTAACATGTTCTCTCCTGAGAAACGTCGCCTCCGAGGAAAACTGATCGAATGTTTTAAAATACTTAATGGTTTCACGAATGTGGACAAATCAAAATTGTTTATGATCGATGACACTTTGCGAACGAGGAATAATGGCACAAAACTTAAATGTAGACAAGTAAATTCAGACTGCACCAAATTTTTCTTCACCAACGTTGTAGTGCGAGAATGGAATAAGCTCCCGCCTTCAGTGGTCCAGTGTAACACGACTGACTCTTTCAAAAACAAGCTCGACCGACACTACCTTCAACTTAATATTAACTGCCGTAGAGTTGAAATGCAAAGTTTTGGAGACATCTGATTAATGTAGAATCACTTCGGTTTAAGGGAAGACCACCTAGTCTGGACCATGGGGTCTGTGTGGTCTGATTTTCTATGTAAATCTCTCTCACACACACACACACACACACACACACACACACACACACACACACACACACACACACACACACACACACACACACACGCACGCACGCACACACAGACAGATACTGACTGCCTAACTGGAAGACAAACATAAATATTCAGACAGACAGATACAGACAGAAAGACTACAAAGATACAGACTGACTCAGACAAACATACAGATAGAGACAGAGAAAGAGAAAGAGACAGAGAAAGAAAGAGAAAGAGAACATGAGAGAGAGAGAGAGAGAGAGAGAGAGAGAGAGAGAGAGAGAAAGGACACACACAGATTGCCGGACATGGGCAAAAAATGACAGATACAGACGGAATAGAAACTCCTTGCACTCCTCCCCATCCCTTCTTCCCCTCAGTGACACCTTTTCCTTGCCCTCCCCCTCTACCTTCCCTTCACCTCCTTCCCCTTCCCCCTACCTCCCCTTCTCCCACCCCGCACAGTCCCACGGTAAGCCCTTCGCGTACAGAAGTTGATCCTCTTATACCCCTACAAAAGTGATTTGGCCCACAACAAAAGAGATTACATTCCCGGAACATCAAATTACTTTCAACTTGGCGCCCGATTAATCACTTTTTTTTCTCACTCTTAGGGACAAAGCGTGCTCGAGACATCATTTATCACTGTCCCTTTCCTTTACCTTTCTCCTCCTCCTCCTACCTACCCCTTTCTCCTTCCCTTTTCCTCCTTCCCTCCTCCTTCCCTTTCGCCCGCTGCCACTCCGTCTCTTTGCCGCGGTTTGTGCCGTTATTTCGCGTTGGACGTAAGCGGCAATTAAAAGAGAAATTAGTGGATGGGCGAAGGAGTGAAGGTAATGGATGGCGCTGTCAGGAAAGAGTGTCTGGAGCCCGTACTGGTTCTGGAGTGGTTTCCCTACCCCCTTCTCTCCCTCTCCCTCTCCCTCTCCCTCTCTCTCTCTCTCTCTCTCTCTCTGCTTTCATTCCCCTTTACGTTTCTCACACTCCATTTACCCCACAAGTATTCCCTTTCAATTCCTTCCGTACTTAATCTCCACTTCCATTCCTACCATTTCATTCTCAACTTTCATCCATTCTTTCCATTGCACCCTCATTCCTCTCTCTCTCTCTCTCTCTCTCTCTCTCTCTCTCTCTCTCTCTCTCTCTCTCTCTCTCTCTCTCTCTCTCTCTCTCTCTCTCTCTCGGCGAAAAATTCATCCTGGCGGAGCTTCCTGAGTGCCTTTTAGAGTGTTCGCGAGGCAGCCCCAATATGTTATCCCGCACGCCCCGTCACTCGCCGCGGCACCGCCAGGGTCGTGCAGGGTACAAATACTCTCATCAGGTCCAGAGTCCTTCCCTCTCCTCACCTCGTCACGCCCTGGCCTCCTCCACGCTCCGCTGCCTCCTCTGCCTTCTCACCTCCATTCTTTTTCCTGCCCCTCTTTCCTTAATTCCTCCTTACCGATGTGGACTCCGTTCATTCCTCACGTCCAAATACTGATTTCCCTCCCGATCTCCCTTTCTCTCGCTCTCTCCACATAACAGGCTCCACTCCTGCTTTCCTTCTCCGTTCCAACCCACAGCCTCCACTCCCTCAGCCTCCTTCCCCTTCCCTCTCCCGGCTTGTCCATAACATAAGCAATCTGGGAATACAAGTCTTCCCTTGCTCACAGGTTTGGCGCTGCTCTTTGTTATTCCGTCGTGCTCCGGGAGGTGTATTTATCCCCAGCCACTTGTAGACCTTCGTCAGGAGGGTATCTGTTCTAGGTGACGGGCCGTGAATACTAATCCTCCGCGTTACTGCCACGCTCGGAATGGTTCGGCCTGCCGCCGCAATTACCTAGGTCATTGTCTTAAGCGATTGCCAGTTTGTTATCTCATACGTGTTCGCTTCCTCTTAACTTTGAGAGGAGTTTCCTAATCGCCTGCCGCGGAGGTGTTCGGGGGCGAGTCCACGAGTGCCCGCCGACCTGACTCTTCTCCTCCGGTAATTGGTTTCGCGTGGTGCGGTAGTTTATTTTACTTTTATTCATATTTTCTTTTCTTTCAGCGTCAGCCAGCCAGCCTAACGGGGTGTGCGGAAGGTGGAAATATGGGTGGGAGCGTCGCGCGTGGACAGCCCGCATGCCAGCCTGACCCACAAGAGTGTAATCTAATTTGGCAAAACCAGTCGACGTAACTCGGTCCAGAAATTAATTAAGACGAACCATGCTAACCAAACCTAATTTCTGTACATGCACGAACCTGCTCCCTCCTGAGTTAGTGAGAGCTGCGCCGCCGAATCGGATCGAAGTCAGCGTGCTTGTGTGTGTGTGTGTGTGTGTGTGTGTGTGTGTGTGTGTGTGTGTGTGTGAGTGTACGGCACAGGAGGAGGAGCATACGAAAATATGTAAAAATCCTGTGACACGATGCTACCCAAAAGAATACAAAAACAGGAGAACGTAATCGTATTAGTGTGTGTGTGTGTGTGTGTGTGTGTGTGTGTGTGTGTGTGTGTGTGTGTGTGTGTGTGTGTGTGTGTGTGTGTGTGTGTGTGTGTGTGTGTGTGTACGCGCCAGAAATCTTGGACATTATACCTGCCCGGCCACGCTACACCTGCCGGAGGGCCACGCGGAATAGTATCATGGAAGGAGCTCGGGGTCGCGTCCGTACTAACACCCCCTCAGCGCTGAGATGGTGGCGCTGCTGACCTCCGTATTCCACAAACATAATAACAGACATCTCTTAAAGCGCTAGAGACAAGAAGAAGAACGCAGTGTCGCTCCACGAAGCTCTGATAAACACACAATAAACATCTCTGAAAGCGTTGAGACAAGATGGGGAACGTAGTGTCGTCCCATGAAACTCTTATCTGATGTGTTATAAACATTCGTTATTTGGCTTATGTATATCGTTTATTATTCGTTGTTTCCAGACAGCTAAGGAGGCAGCTCAAGGGCAAAAACTAAAAGAAAAAATCCCGTTAGACGCTGATCGTGTACAGAAAATAGAACGAGGAGCCCAAAAGAGAGGGTCAATTTCGGATGGATGCTTCACAACATCCGTCGAGGTGAACCCTGTGTCCGGGAAGCCCTTCTCTCCCGCCCGGAGCCCCACGACTTGTACAATGCATAATGGTACTAATAACACTAACAGCTTCCCGAATTTCTAACTGTATATTTTACCATAATTATCACCAGTTTCTCCTCCATGCGACCACCAAGACTCGTGGAATTCAGTTTTCTCATTTTCACTGGAAAAGAGAAATAACAAACTGAGGACGCAGATGCTCGAGCGACGGAAATGGTCATGAATGAAAGTGAGACAAACTACTACATTTATACGATATCAGGACTTGATTAATCCTTGCCAATCCTTGAGCCTTTCTAAGTACCCGAGTCAACAGGATTCCTTCATTAACTTTATAACGTAATATCATTGGATGAAAAATATAACTGCTTGGAGTCATTCCACATCCTACATGTTTGCCAATCCTCGTGCCTTTCTAATTGCTTGTAGTCTATAGCGTTCCATTAATCAGGGGTGTGGAGTCGGAGTCGGTGGAGTCGGCTACTTTTGGCCGGAGTCGGAGCCGAAGTCGGTAAAAATACCCCCGACTCCGACTCCTTAACGTAATCATTTATCGTGTAATGTAGTTGTGAAATTTTTTTTTTACATTTTCTAGATGTTGTCTATATAGAGTACACGTAATTTGGATGTAAATACATGTAAGAAAAAGGACCTTAAGAGAGTCTACCGCCGCTACAAGCAGCATCTGAAGAAAAAAAAAGATTTGCTTTGGAGGGGGAGGGGCATCGGGGCCGGAGTCGGAGTCGGAGTCGCATCTTTAAAATTTCCCGGAGTCGGAGTCGCAACTTTAAAATTTCCCGGAGTCGGAGTCGCATCTTTAAAATTTCCCGGAGTCGGAGTCGCAACTTTAAAATTTCCCGGAGTCGGAGTCGCAACTTTAAAATTTCCCGGAGTCGGAGTCGCATCTTTAAAATTTCCCGGAGTCGGAGTCGCATCTTTAAAATTTCCCGGAGTCGGAGTCGCAACTTTAAAATTTCCCGGAGTCGGAGTCGCAACTTTAAAATTTCCCGGAGTCGGAGTCGCAACTTTAAAATTTCCCGGAGTCGGAGTCGCAACTTTAAAATTTCCCGGAGTCGGAGTCGCAACTTTAAAATTTCCCGGAGTCGGAGTCGGAAAATTTTAACTCCGACTCCACACCCCTGCCATTAATAACTGACAACATATCCTTGCATGTAAAATAAAACTGCTTGGGGTCATTCTGCCCGACCATTATAAGGAAAAAAATAGTGAATGTGAATATTAGTGGCCGCGTTGCGTGAGGAGAAACGTCCCTCATTTGGACAGTGGCCAGCGTGCAAGACGAGGGCAAACAGGTAATATTTGTGCGTCCCCCTTAAGTGGCTTATTTATGTGTATGCAAAGCTGACAAGGAGGCAAATTTGTTACGTGTTCACCTACGGAAAAGTTCGATTATTGAATTATTCGAGTCTTGGGGAGGCCATCGAGTTAGTGATGACTTGGCTGAGCGTTTCTCGTGAAAAATCTGTTCAGTAGAAAACAAAGGGAAACGAAGCGACTATGCATAGAGACCGAAGACCAAACTTAAAAAGCAAAAAAAAAACGAGTTGCCATCAAGGAAACGGTGTGGCATAGAAATCTATCGATGGCATATAGTAATGAGGTTTATCAACGGTTCTTTACCTTTCGGGTCTGTGCCAATTACATGATGAGAAACACTGTCACCTGTTCAGTGCTTAACTACTGTCAGGTATACTGCTGGTGGAAAGAGCTAAAATACATCACTCCGGAGAGGGGTCCGGAAAAGGTTTGTGATGGATAGACAGGATATTGAGCGGTGCTTTAACCCTAACGAAAAAGGTTAAGGCATTGGCATTTCGCACAGAGTTCTGAGCAAAATTAATCTTATTTTCCATTACCTATCACCAAGCTATTTAAACGCAATTTTCATCTGCCGCCCATCTTAACACTCTTGACCCTCTACTACCTCGTCGGTGTTCGCTGGCCGCCACACGCACCGCCAATCAGGACCATCGGTGCCCGCGGCGGCCTATTCCGATACGCCGACACCCACCCAGACATCACTCCAGTCATCGGCCCGTCTGCCTCTAGTTCCAGCGGAGTTTCATCAGGGCGCCAGTAGAGTTCAAGAAGCGTTTAGTTCATGTCATGCAAGCCCAATTACCTTCTAGTCTTGCAATAAACAACAACAAAAAAAACATGAAAAGTGAGCGGAACAAACTAAACTTAAATAATAATATTTGTTATGTAAAACCGCACAAGAAGGAGTGTTTGGATATGAAAATAGACACGGCAGAAACAATATTATAACGACAGTGCATGAGACGGCGAGGAGAGAGCGAGCCTCGGGCCATTACAATGAAGATTGACGGGGAAAGTGAGCAAGTATTTACCACACACACACACACACACACACACATAAGGATGCTTTGGGTTCTCATTCACATAGCCACTCCTTTACTTTATGCTTCGTTGATGATAATGAATAATTAGTGTGTTATTAAGAACTGGTCTCCTCTTAAGATTATTATCGTTGTTCACAGACCTTCTATATAAAACTCTATCCTTTTCTCCCCATAGTACAAGCATACACACATGTTTATCTGTACTGGTTTGAGAGTACGTGTATACATTAAAACATTTATATTTTTACTTTTAAATATTTTCTTTTCTTTTTCTTCGACGACTCCTTCATTACCTTGCAACGATGAGCGAATGTGATTGTTTGACCAGTGACGTGAATTGAAAGAGAAACGGCGAAGCACGAGTCCAGGTGTTCCTCCCCTTCCCTCCGCAGCGGTAAAGGGCGAAGGTGAGGCGCTAATACCCGAGACCGGAATGAAAGGCGAAAGCTAAGAAGACGGCGCGTACAAAACAGCAAAAAAGAGTTAAGCGCAAAATATCGAGGGGCTATTTTTTTCTTTATATTCTAGTAGAGAAAGTAAAGCGAATTAACCTTTTAAGGGGCTTGAGGACGCGTGAGAGATTCAATTTACCAACAAACACGATAATTAGTAACGCAGTAGTGTTGGGGGAGCGCTGCGGTGGGGGTGAAGGGGACTTGGGGGGTGACGGGGTGAAGGGAGTGTGGGAGGGGTGATGGGGAAGGGAGGGGAAAGGAAGGGAGAGGGTCGAGGGCAGCGTGGTGGGGTGATGGAGGGTGGGAGCGTGGGTAGGGTGATGGGGGAGGGAGGGGAAAGGAGGGGGAAGGGGGTGTGGTGGAGAACAAGGGGGGAGGGTCGAGTACAGCGTGGTGGTGGTGATGGAGTGTAGGGAGCGTGGGAGGGGTAATGGTGGAGGGAGGGGTAATGGTGGAGGGAGGGGGTAAGGAGGCGTGGTGGAGGATGAGGGAAGAGGGTCGAGTTGAGGGCATGGTGGAGGTGGTGTGTTTGAAGCTTGTGTTTGGGGAGCGGAGACATGCATTGTGGGGTGGGGTGAAGATGGCAGGAGGGGAGAAAATGAAGGTTGTGTATATTTGGAGCCAGGGTGATGTGTTAGGTAGGGGGATTACTACCACTACTACTACTACTACTACTACTACTTCTACTACTACTTCTACTACTACTACTACTACTACTACTACTACTGCTACTACTTCTACTACTACTACTACTACTGCTGCTACTACTACTGCTACATAAGTTTAGGAGGCACCCACGCAGTAGAAAGTGATGTATAGAGCAAGATTTATTTAAAAACATGAGTGGCGACGATAATTTTTTTTTTTTTTCTGACAGTGGTGGCTCCATTATTCTCTAAGTGATGATGCTACTTATTAATTCACTCTTGGCTGTTTAAGTGCTGCCAATAGGAGTTTCAGCGTTCATGATCGCACCTAATAATTACACAATGAAATGTATCCCTTAAAATGCGGAAACTGTGCGATACGTTTACGGTGATATTTAACAGGGATTTGTTTTCTCTCTCTCTCTCTCTCTCTCTCTCTCACAACTGTATGGATATATATGCTGGATTTTTTATGACACACTTTTTTTTTCTTTTTTTTTGATTGATTTTTTTTTTTTTGATTTTTTTTTCTTTTTTCTTTCTTTCTTAACTTACAACATATCTTCATACAATTATTCTACAATTTTTTATTTTTATTTTTTTTGCTGCTATTTTGTTTTGTTTTTCAGCTACACCAACACTTACAGCCTTTTTTACTATTGCTACTTTACCACTACTACTACCTACTACTACTACTTACTTAACTTTACTTACTATACTACTACTACTATACTACTACTACTACTATACTATTACTTACTACTACTACTACTTCTACTACTACTACTAACAATACTACTATTATTACTACTACTACTTACTATACTACTACTACTACTACTACTACTACTACTACTACTACTACTACTACTACTACTTACTACTACTACTACTACTATACTACTACTACTACTACTACTACTACTACTACTACTACTAACCACACAACAACAACAAACTACTACTACTACTACAACAACACCAACAACAACTTCTACTTTAACTACAACTACTTTTACATGCTTTCATTACCTTTACTTTACTATAGTATGCAGTCATTTATTAGTATGACTGTACTGTTTGGTCTGATATTAGTATTTTTATTATATTAATTTCAATATCTAGTGTTTATTATATATTTTATTATCTTAATATATACTTATAATTTTTTATAATTTTTTATATTAATTTTACATTGAGTTTTTTCTTTTTTTTTTTTATTTTTATTTTTATACTGTATCTTTTTTTTTTCAATTTTGATGATAAGATGAACCTTGGCACAATGATGATATTAAGTGATATTGCCAATACGGTTACACACTCAAAATGTAAATATGTATAATTAACTGATAGAATATCAATTACAGTGTCTTCAATACAATTTGACACACTTTCCTCTCTTTAACCAGTTCCACCTCCCCACACATTACAGCAATATTTTCTCCTTGGGCCTCAATCAACCTCACCTTCTCGTATTGCCCTTCACAGAATTTGGGACTCAGGTACTTCCACCTTCTTTCAACCTTCGATCACCCCACACACATTATTGCACTATCAGAAACTTGGACATAGGATACCTTGTTTATCATAGACTCTTTTTAAATATACTAACTCTAGTAACTACCTTCTGTAGATCTACTTATATGTTAATACATTATTGGAGTAAATTAATTCACAACTTTACCTAAATATTTAAAATCTTCATTTAGTGAACATAGAGACATGCAGCTTACACAGAAAGCTTCAAATCATCTTCAACATATCTCCCATTTACAGATAAAACAATTTGAATTCTAATAAACATTTTTAATTTCCACACATTTTCTCGTCCTCCTAGATTTTCAACCAACCTCTTTTCCTCCTTCCATACTTTTTCCTTATCTATTCCACTCCTAACTTCACTCAACCTCTCTCTCTGGTACTAACTAGCAAGACTCTCCCCACCTCCCATATTCCTTAATCCTCTCAATCTTCTACCTCTGGAAAGCAATCCACTTACTACTGACACTTAACAGACATGTTCATAACCTACAGTAATCTCTTATCTGACACTACAATGATATGTTACATAATTCAAACTTTAAAATGTATCAACGCAATGATTTATGGAGTTTATAATAAAATATATATAAATTTTACAATATTCTAATATTTTAAAAAATAGAAAACTGAATTACATAACAAATTACATGAACACTTAAATAACAACACTTACATCAAGTAAATTTATAACACATAAACGATTGTTATACCCATGTAAAACATCGAATATAACTAAATTAAATACAACAAAAGGAATGTTTTAAGATGTACAAATTAGGAATTGTCAATCACAACGCCTACAGATTATACCGCAACCATCTTACGATTAATTAGAGGAGCTAAATATAATTACTACATTAGAATTTTCAGTAACTTTAGAAACAATACCAAGAAAATATGGCAAACCATCAATGAATTAGCAGGTCGACATAAACCCAAAACAATGATAACAACATTTCATTGAAGCCAGATTCTACACTTACTAAGCCAGAAAGAAATTGCTGAAAGCTCTTAATGAACATTTCAGTGATTGCAGCCAGGCTCAATGATGCACTGCCTTCTGCTTCTAGAATGCCACTGATTTCCTCCACGAAAATTACAAACTCAATGGTTATCCTACCAGTCACTTCTGCTGACTGATGAATATTATCAAGACTTCAAAAAAAAAACTCAATGTTAAATGAAATCTCGGCCCACATAATTAAACGTAATATTGAGGAAATTACTTACCCATTGCATTGCTCTTTAATCAATCAATATCCACTGGCAAATTCTCTGATTTGAAAACTGCAAATATCACGCCAGGCACAAATCTGGCCCCAACAACAATTCGCCCAATTTCCACTCTCCCTTCTCTAAAATATTTGAATTATTAATGAAAATAAATTAGTTGCATATCTTGATAGCTTAGACATTTTGGTAGATGCCAATATGGCTTTAGGTCAGGTTCTAGCACTTATGACGCCCTCAGTATCAGTATTTTCTTCCCATCTCTATTCTTCCCTTAACACTAAACAATCAGTCTTATCCATCTTTGTTGACTTCTCTCAAGGCTTTTGATACCGTTAACCATGATTCTTCTCGACAAATTATATTTATATTTCATGGTATACGAGGACCCTCTACACTCCTGGTTTCAAGACTACCTAACAAACAGATATGATCACTATAATATGGATGGCCAAAGTCTTTCCACTGAAATATTTCTACTGGTGTCCCACAAGGAGTGTTTTAGGGCCTATTTTGTTCATATATATATTAACACGACATTATAAATATCTCACCTCTGCCATTCATTGCAGATGACATGACTTTGTATTTTGTATTTTTTACTGACTTAATATTCCCAATTATTCCCAGGCCTCAACCAATTAACCTCAACAAATTATAATTGGTGTTACAATTACAGACAATAATTACTACTATAAAACTTTTTATATAGTCTTTTTCTAAAGTAAATGTTAATGTCAGACCTTATTAATTTATAATATCAACTTTATTAGAAGAGTGGAGTTTAGTTTGTTTTGGGAGTTATGTTTGATAATAACATATAATCAATAGCCATAAAAAACAATAAGCAATAAACTTTCATATAGCGTCTAAAGCTAATAAGAGATCTAGATTTTATGCCTTGCGAAGTACTAAAAATCTTGTATTATGCACATATATACCTCACCTTTCTGTACTGCAATCCTATCTGGAGTACCACTTGTCACCACCTTAACTAGTCTTCTGAACTTGACAAAAAGATAATTCAATTATCAAACAAACATTTCTGAACACACCACCCTCTCTTTCTTTAAAAAAAAAAAACAAAAAACAAGAATATAAACTATCATGCTACATATAATTGTATGTACATAAACACAGATCAGTGCCTCTCTCTATCCATCTCTATATCCCATCTAGACATGAGAGCATCATCCTTTCCATCACATCGCCTACTTTTCGGAACTTCCAGGGAAGGGACCTCAAATTCCCTGGAATTTCCCATAGGATATAAAATCTCTCGTCCTTTACATATTTAAAAAAACTAAAGCTTCATCTGCTTGATACTATTGATTGTTATCCAGTAAATTCCAATTTCTCATCAAGTCATATATAACGTCATCTCCCCACACTTGTTCCGGTAATGAATTACCCATTTATTCTGTCTTCCCCTCTATTATTATTATTATATTATTATTTATTATTATTATTATTATTATTATTATTATTATTATTATTATTATTATTATTATTTATATTTATTATTATTATTATTTATATTTATTATTATTTTTATTACTATTATTATTATTATTATTATTATTATTTTTATTATTATTATTATTACATTTTGCTTCATCCTATAATTCTGTATATAATTTCATTTGCTTCTTTGTACATTATTTTTTTCTCTTTCTTTATTTTACTTTGGTTTATTATTTTTTTATTATAGTTATTGATTTTTCTCTCTCTCTCTCTCTCTCTCTCTCTCTCTCTCTCTCTCTCTCTCTCTCTCTCTCTCTCTCTCTCTCTCTCTCTCTCTCTCTCTCTCTCATTGGTTATTAAAGATCAAACGCATACATTATATTTAGTTATACTTATCACCTATATCAAACAAAAAAGTCTATTCCATCTTTACTTGCTTGAAAAACGCAAAATACGAACGATTAGAAACAAAAAAGGTCAAGCAATGTACAGATGAGAAACAGAACAGCAGGAACAAGGAGAGCAGATAAATAAGGGTGGAATGGATGAAAATTTAAATTAACAATGTGCTTAACTTTTTTTTTCCTCAACTTGCGTGTTATATTGCTGCAATGAATGTGGTTTATTTCTGTTAAAACAATTCAATATAGTAAGGTCTTCATTTTCATAGTGAACACTTAGTTTCCTAGCTATGGTTGAAATTGTTAAATTAAGAACCACAACACAACTTCGAATAGCTTACAAATCTTTTATATAAGGGGGTCGAAAGTACAACAAACACGTGAACGTCGGTTGAACCTGCGTCCTGGGCAGAGTTCTGACATTTGTTTCCGGAGACGATTGCGTGTATGTATGGCTGTGTCTAAAGCTTAACGGACGCGTCTGTTTGTTTAAATAATTACATATGTGTAATGAATGAGGAGAGAACGACGACTGAGGAGGAGGTGGCTGAGTGGTTAGCGTGCGGGCGTGGTGAGCCCGAGAACCTAGCGTGGACTAGGTTCGAGTCCCACCGAAACACGCTGATTTTCCAAGTCATCACCGAGTGGCGAAGATTACCCACGTGCTGTCCGGATCTTCAATCAATCTTAACTTCAGCGACTTCGGTCAGGAGGAGCACCGGGGGGCAGCATGCGCCAAGCAAGAGTCATACATCACAGCAGCCACTACAAATAAAATTAGCCTGCGCCACCACCGGGCTGGGGACGTCCATAATGCCCCTCAAGAAAGCCTACCGGCGCTACAGGCAGCACATAAAACAAAGTTATTCAAATGTTAAAATGGGCTAAGAGCTATTGAGAGAAAACGTGTAACCGAAGAAGATTCGCCTGCGTCTGGGGGACAGGGAAAGGAAAGACCCACACACCCCTGGGGGGCTGTGCGACCTACTTCTACCCAGACGCGCCGGACAGGGACAGACTCAGATGATGGTGACGGGGCACCTACCAGGGGGAGCGTCGGCAGGGGCGGCGCGGGGAGCACCTCCATATTCAAATGATGATGATGATAACGGCACCGCCTTTGCCAGGGGGGAGGAGCTGCAGGGGCTGCCGGAGCAGCAGTCCCATATTCAAATGATGATGGGGGCATCACCCCTGTCAAGGAGAAGGAGCGTCAACAGGGTGGCGGGGGCAGCAGCCCCTTATTCAAATGATGGTGGCAAACGGTACACATACAGGTGACTCGCGAGTCGGGACTAAGACGACGATGCAGACAGGACAAACATCCAAGTGACTATGACGGTGTGAGGAGCAGCGAGTCTGGACAAAGATAACGATGAAGACGAGGACAAATATGTAGATCACTGCGGTGATGCGTGTAGTCCGCGGTGGAGATCATATGCAGAGAGAAAGGGCGAAGAGGAGGAAATAGAGAAATGTCCTCCCTATTACACCTCTGTGCCCCATCAATACATGCAGCTGCTCCTCCAATTGAAGGAGTCTTGAGCCAGCACTGAGCACTGAAGTAAAAGCAATAAGTGGGTACACTGCAGGCTAGCGTAGCCATCGCATCAAATAGCTATGGAGAAGTTGCCGCTCAAATGGTGAAAAGAAAACGGCGTGGCTTGCTCCACACGGAGGGGACAATGTTACGGAAGACTACTCTGAAGTGCAGGAACCCTTCCATGTGGTACTCTGTCATAACTGCGCTTGACCTCAGTACTCATTTCCGTACCGCTGGCTCTGAGAACACATTACCCTGGGATACATACAGAGCTGGTGCAAGATCCGGGTTACCACACCCTACCTTCCCAAGACTTCGCTCGGTACATATTTATGGACCAGAAGGAGAGGAACAAATGGGTGGACTGCATGCAGACTGTCCCGGTCGGGATTCGAACTTAGATCCGGGAATTTGCAGCTAAGCATGCTAACCACTACTCTACGTAGGCGAATAATAAGGTAAATAGACGGATAAGAATAGGTAGGTAAGTGTACACAAATAGACGAGGTTGCGTACACTCCTTGATGCAGCTAAGCATGCTAACCACTATTACGTACACTACCCTACTACCAAACTAACCACTACCTAACTATATCATGCTAACCACTAACCCTACGTACACTACCTTACGTACACTTCTTGAAGTAGCTAAGCATGCTAACCACTACCCTACGGAGGCTAATCAGGTAAATAAACGGATAGGAATAGGTGCGTAACCAGGGTAGGTGTACACAAATATAGATGAGGCTGCGTACACTCCTTGGTGTCATAGTGGCAGTAAACACTGCCACGCACCACGCGCATTATGCACGTCAGACGTCATAAGATAGTGGTAAGTAAACAAAGTTCAGAATATTTGCATCTTTTGAGTGACTAACGAAATAAAAATAAATATAAAAATCACCTTATAAGTAAGCTACTGTTCAGTGATATGCTTGATATGGCAGGTTAAAACGTGTGCGTAGGTACCATGAGAAATATTTTTTACCCCTATATGTTTTTTGTAACTCTCAGGAGAAGGCAAGACTGTTGGCTGGCGTAGCCATCGCATCAAATTGCTATGGAGAAGTTGCCGCTCAAATGGTGAAAAGAAAACGGCGTGGCTTGCTCCACACGAAGGGGACAATGTTACGGGAGACTACTCTGAAGTGCATGAACCCTTCCATGTGATACTCGTAGGTAGAGTTGGGTGCAAATGTCATTGCTGTGCGTGACCTCGGTGCTCATTTCCGTACCACTTGCTCTGAGAACACCTTACCCTGGGACACAGAGCTGGTGCAAGATCCGGGTTACCACACCCTACCTTCCCAAGACTTCGCTCGGTACATATTTATGGACCAGCCGGAGAGGAACAAATGGGTGGACTGCATGCAGACTGTCCCGGTCGGGATACGAACCCAGATCCGCCAAATTACAGCTAAGCATGCTAATCACAACCTACGGAGGCGAATAATTTGGTAAATAAACGGATAGGAATTGGTATGTAAGTGTACACAAATAGATGTTGTTGTTAAAAGAATGCTCCCTCCTTGGAGGGGTATACACGGGCCCGTAGCAGGGTGCCGACAGATCATCTCTATAGACTGACGTTAGCCGAGCTGACCAAGTCGGTCCGTCGACAAGGAATGGGGCGTCTCTGAAAAATTAGGCTGCGTACACTCCTTGATGTAGTAGTTGTAGCAAACACTGTTACGCACGACGCGTATCATACACACCAGACGTCACTTTTGAGAGACCTAACGAAATAGCAAAAAATCACCTTAAAAGTTCAGTGATAATCTTGATATGGCAGGTTAAAACATGTCCGTAGATACCAAAAGAAATCATTATTACCCCCTATAAGGTGCATCGTTTTCTCAGTCTGTCTTTCCTTGAACTAACCACACACACACACACACACACACACACACACACACACACTTCCCCAACAAGTATCCATTTAGCATTTTGCCAGACAATCTTTTCTCCCCACCGTGCCAAGCGTCAAAGTAATGGCCCTGACTGACTGACGGTATAAACTACGTAATAGTATATAACTACTGCTTCGAACACCTTATGCACGTTAAGTTTATATGTAACGGTGTTACCTAACAGAGAAAGAATTAAAAGGAAAAACGGGTGAGCATGTGTGGCAAGATTAGAAAACAATTGCGCATTAGGTGGTGAACACGGGAGACTTACGGGGAAGGAGTTAAGGAAAGCTGGCTTGGAGCGTGTGCCCATGGGGGGTGAGAAGTAGATGATTGGAGTATAGAGGGTGGGGAAGAGATGGAGGGTTGGGGAACGGTAGAAATTGGGAGAATGTGTGCGTGCTGGAAAGGAAGCTGGAAGTGGGTGACGTTACATGACTCAGTGTTAAGCACTGGCCCATTGGAAATGTCATAAGAAATTACCGCAACAGGAACGATTATTTACTATATTATTTAATCTCCCTCCCACGGCCCCAAAGATGTGCGGAATACCTGTTTCAACAAGCCTTCATTCCTCTTCAAATGTGCCCAACGCAGTGTTATCCCGGCGGCCGTCATCCCCGCCTCCCCACCTTGGAGACACGAATGAAGAACACCGAACACCTCAACATTACCAATACTTTGCTTCAAAAAACGTACCTTACTGCTCTTCGCCTTCCTCCAAGTCCCTGGTATCGCTAACACACTCCGCGGTAATTAACGCACAGCAAAAAATACTTGTCCACCCGAGCGCCGCGAATGCAAGGGATGGACTGAGTGAGGCGGCGAGGAGATCGTCAAACGGGGTGGCGACCGAAACAATGCTCGAACTCTGAAGCAAACCGTCGATGCATCCGAATCGCGAAAAGAGTTTTATGTTGACGGCACCGATGGAAGTGATTATTATGTTCCTTGCCAGATATTTCAACAGTAAATGGGAAACAAAAGACTGGAGATATACAACATCTGGTAATAATGTGACTATGCCTAACGACAGGGCGGAGGGATGGCTGCCGGGCGGCAGGGAGGCGAGTCATGAAGGAGTAAGGGGGGAGGGAAGGAAGAAAGGGAGTTGGGTTTAAAGGCGTTTGCTGGAGTATATAAAGTATTTCAAAGGACCATATTTAATGTTGTTAGATTACTATCTGCTCGGGCTAGATTAGTGTTTAAGTCAGGCTACAGTAATATCTTTTCTTTTTGTCTTTTTTTTTACGTTTTACCTATGGCCCCGGTAGGCTTTCTTGGTGGGTCCTGGTGGTCGGCCTCAGCCCGTTATGGCGCAGGCGCAATGCATAGTGGTGTCATCTTGTTTGGCTCACGCTGCCCCCCAGAGCAAATTTTTTATCTTCTTTTTAGAGACAAACTAGATTCTGGGTTGATAGATGGTCGTCAAGAAGGCTTGTGGATAGTCGTAGGCCACTCGGCAGTGACTGAAAATTTGCCAGCTTGTTTGCAGCAGCGGGCGGGATACGAACCTGCGGACGCCAGCACGCTGACCTTTCAGCCACCGCCTCCCTCTTGTTGAAACAAAGTCATATGAACCTTTTTCTCCATTCATATGCCACGGCAGCCACTATAAATAAAATTCGCCTGCAGCACTAACGGGCTGGGGTCGTCGAAGAGATTCTTGAAGAAAGCCTACCGGGGCTATAGGCAGCACAAAAAAAAAGTTCAAGACCATTTCCTGAATAAAAATGGTTTAAATTTTTCGCTTTTATACACTTTCTGTAGAGAATCTTGGATGAGTCTAATCATAATGAAAGTCATTCTCTCTTTAATATGTAAAGTTTCATGACATGCGAGAGAGCAGGAATCAGGAGATATGAAGAGTATTTTACATCATATTGCGGAAGCGGAACCAAAGGAGGTGTTTTGATTATCTAATTGCAAGATAAATTCATAAAGCACTGTGCTAATGATAAAGGAAGAAAACAAAGTGAGGTGAAGAGTGTAGGCTTGTGAAAGGTGGCGCGGACGTGACGAAACGCAAGGAAAAAAGATCAGGAGCGAAGGACCACCGCGTTTACTATAAAAAAAAAAATAGTAAGGTAAATTTCTTGGCGACTCCAAATTCGTAGAAGTTAAAACTTTTACATGATAATAAACGTGTGTGTGTGTGTGTGTGTGTGTGTGTGTGTGTGTGTGTGTGTGTGTGTGTGTGTGTGTGTGTGTGTGTGTGTGTGTGTGTGTGTGTGTGTGTGTACAGGTCGTTGTTTTAAAACCCTCAAAATGGCACTGTCACGTATAATCAGAATATTTAGCAGTTGCTGGAAACTTCTACACGGAATCATGCAGCAGTCAAAGTGTGCAAGAAGACAGTGGAGAGGATAATGAGGCAATAAACTTGTAAGGTCTTTTTGTGACCATGAATTCACTAGGAAAAACTTTGAAGGAAATGAGTTGAGGTATAGAGCTAGAAAATACTGATTAAATATAGACCCAATCAGAGGTGTGGGAGATATCATACCAAACAAAACTTGCTCAATATTTATATAAAATGCCTGCAGAGTTATAAAGTTACTAATAACGGGAAAGAACACAATTAAAGTATTAACATTCACCAAGAAGACGACATAAAACATTCATATAATAACCATCCAATTGGTTTACTCTCATCAGCCTACAACCTTTTCAGTTAAATCAAAAACAGAATAAGCGCAAAAATAGGCTCTGATCAGCCAAATAAATAAATAATTTAGTAGAGGACACTCAACAGCGGACCACGTCCATATCATCAACAAAGTTAAGAAAATTATCAGCCAGTAAAATAAACACAACGCACACACACGCACACGCACGCACGCACACTCGCAAGTACACACACACACACACACACACACACACACACACACACACACACACTTAAAGATGGCGACAGTGGCACTCATCCCACTAAGTGACAAATTTACTCTCTTGCTATTGGCTTACAGTGATTTATATGATTGTATTTAGCACTAATTAAAGAATAAAATATTTATGCTTAAAGCAGTGGTAATGCATTATTTTTTTTTATAACGACAGTTCTAAACGTTATATACATACTCTCGTCTCAGATATTTCTTTTAAACGTTCATTTGCTTAACTGACGTCCATTATGTAGTTAGTGTCACCATATATGAAATTTGTACACCTTATTTTTTTCAATACAGGAAAAGAAAGTTACGCCTGGCACTGAACATGTCATTGCGTCACCACAACGCTGCTTCAGGCTAAAAACCTCGTGTGGAAACGATACACAGATTTCAGGTGATGCAGAGTTGCATCAACGGTAATAGTGATTGCCGACGGCATTGTTAATTAGTAAATAGCAACGTGTAATAAAAATCGCGATCGAAGTAACTTTGTTTATGTAGTCCATTTCAAATGAATATGAAATACAGCCGCCCAAGCGCACTCATTATTATGTATTGATCTTTACTAGCCGAAGTGACAGCCAATCACGGCGCTGGAACCCGTCAACAGTCTCGGCACAGGATCCATCTCCGAGGCCTGCAGCCAACCTAACGAAGGCTTGACATGTAAATAAAAATAACATACATCTCGGTATCGCCGTGAATTATAATTTTTGCTTCCTCAAGGAAAAAAATAATCATCATCAGCCCACCGTGCTCGAGTAGGAGTAAAAGTATAAATGTTCAACATCGCATAAAACGTTATTTTTGTTTTTTTGTTTTTTTGTTCATTATGTGATGTCGACGATCAAATCCTTTCTCGTCTTATCATAAGATGAAAGTTTTAGCTAATAAAGTAAGGATGGCGATGTTGCCAAACGTTTAGATATAGGCATCTTGGTATCTAAAATATAATAAAAGATTAAAAAACTTATGCTATTGCTATCTGGATAACGTCGTCTGGCCGCCCGTCCTCTAGTTGACAAAGTTTTCTCTGTACATACTCATTTATTACTCTATGAATACTACGGTCTATTATTGATTGCTTGGTATTACTGCCATATATCCCTCATTAGCTATAACACTCATGATATAAGACGAACGATTACAAATTCACACACACACACACACACACACACACACACACACACACACACACACACACACACACACACACAAACACAATATATATATATATATATATATATATATATATATATATATATATATATATATATATATATATATATATATATATATATATATATATATATATATATATATATATATATATATATATCGTTGATGCTTGACGAGAAGCGCTTTATTAGATGCATAATTTATATTAATTACTTATATTTTTGCATGACGCGCACATGACTGTTATTTTGTGTAATTTGAAGTTTGCTTACAAGCAATATTAAAAAATGGAACAGTTACTGCACAAAGATATTATTTCAAGGAGACAATAGCTTATTTTTCACCCCAAAGCCTGCGTGGCTCCCTGCTGCAAGAGACGTTTCCAGTGGCACGTTTTGACACCGAGGGCCATCGGCGGCCGCTTCGGTCACTCAAGATCGAAAGAAAGGAATGGACGTGGACGACTGTAATTTTTATTTAGCTGCATTATCGTGACAATAGCAATAACAGCAACAACAGGAACAACAATACCACTCCCGCCACTACTACTACTACTACTACTACTACTTTTTTATAGTCTTCACAAAGCAATTCATTCGCCCCAGCCCGCCAATGACTGTGGCCGACAACCATCTTTATTTAGTATTACAAACATTATTAAACATATTGCTCTGAAGCTAACAGAGCTTGTGGTTGATACGACTATCAACCACCGTCGCCTTAAAGTCCAGGTCGGCAATGTGGGTTTCTCTCAGGAAGACCAAGGCTGATCTCAGGAGGGAGAAGGACAGCCTACATCTCATCCAGGCGACCACACTGCTTCTCGGCTGCTGTTTCTTATCCGCCAGTGTTTCGGCGAGTCTTGCGTAGAAGCTCTGCGCCCGAGGTCCCATCCCTCTCGACGTCGTGAATACTAGCGTGGTGAAGGAGCCCTTTTCCACATTCTGTATTCTTTCTTCATACGCTCTGTTTTCTCTTGTTCATTTCTTCTGTGGGCTGCATCGAGGGTCAGGTCTCTGTGGCAATGGGCCATGGGATCAAAGATCCTTATGTCAAAATACGCCCTTTGTCCACGAGTCCAAAACCCTCTGGCGCTAACATCCACTCGTGCTTCGTTCGAATCATTAGCGGTGCGTCTGGCGAGGTGTTCGCCTTGCAGAGGAAGCAGCATGGGCTCCACGGTCACGTCATGACAGACTTCTTTCAGCATCTGAGCTGTCACGTCTCTCACTTCGTCATGTCTCAAACAGACGAAGCCTCCTGTCTTGCATATCATGGCATGCTTTTGGTTGAAGGGTGAGCCACTGTTACACATGTTTGGGAGCCCATCCACTGGCCAGCCATACCTCAGGGCAATGGCATGTGTGATTTTTTTTGTTTTGTTTAAGTTGAAGCCTTTTGCCCTGCTAGGCAGTGTGGTTAGCCAGTTCGATGCGCCCACTTCCTGTGCTATATCCGTCCTCCTCCTTGTGTCTTCCGGGAGTTCTCTCATTAGGTCACTCAGAGCGTCTCTCTGTTTTCCTTCTCGGTTCTTGGAGATTTCATTCCTTAGTGACCTAATTTCTTAAGGGTTGTCTTCTCCCCTTTCGTTTTGGTCGATAATGTATCCGGTCAAAGAGGTTGTGATTCGGAGTGTGTTCTCGAATTCAGACTCTGCCAGATTTTGCGGGTTTTTGATTCCGAGCCCACCCATTCTTGGCGACAACTCCAGCAACCTTCGCTTCTGGTCACAGGGTCATCTACCATTTCCTATTGCAGGTATGAAGGTGTTTCTGATAGCATCTTCCAGAGGTTTTAGTAACGGAGCAACATCAGGAACTGTCCTCATGAGGTAGTTCCATTTATGCTTGACACCGTACGTAATTGCTGCGTAGGCTGCCTGCGGTTCTGTTTTGGCGATCTCGCTCAGCCTCTGTAATTCGGACTCCCAGCGCTTTCTGGTTTCACAATCACCATAGCTTAGTGGCGTTGGGACGGTACCCTATTTTAGGGCCATGTTCATTGACGAGGTCCCACCATTTCCTGAGGTCTGCAGACTCTCCTACCCCGGTGAGGTCATCCGCATACGCCACCTGTTTGACGTTGGTGTTTTCCTGGCGGATGATGTCCTGCATCTTCATCATTTCCAGGGCAAACATTGCCATGGCCACTGGTTCGCCCTGGGTGGTGCCCTCTACTTCTACTACTACTACTACTACTACTATTACTATTATTACTACTACTACTATTACTACTACTACTACTATTATTACTACTACTACTATTACTACTACTACTACTACTACTATTACTACTACTACTACTACTACTATTACTACTACTACTACTACTACTACTACCTACTATTATTTCTTCCAAACAACAACAACAACAACAACAACAACAACAACAACAACAACAACAACAACAATAATAATAATAATAATAATAATAATAATAATAATAATAATAATAATAATAATAATAATAATAATAATAATAATAATAATAATAATAATAATAATAATAATAATAATAATAATAATAATAATAATAATAATAATAATAATAATAATAATAATAATAATAATAATAATAATAATAATAATAATAATAATAATAATAATAATAATAATAATAATAATAATAATAATAATAAAAATAATATAATCATCATAATAATAATAAAATAATAATAACCGTAAAATAATAATAGTAGTAGTAACAGTATTCTAACTTGTCTGTAGACGAGGAACACGCCATCAAGTGTGGGAGTAGCGCTCAGTGTGATTACCGAGAAGGGAGGGAGTTGGTCTGCCACGCTCCTCTCACTTGTTTACCGGAAGAGTTCAGACAGACGTGGGACAGCGGTCATGTTATATCTGAACAAAATCTCTTTGGCTGGTGTTTACACATTATTATCGTGTGTACTTTACCTCCACTTCGTCTATGAACACACGGTAATAAACCTGCTTTTAAAGATCGGAAAAAGGAATAAGTGTAAAATTAAGCTTATAAACATCTTTTGATACCCTCTACGTGAACGGTCCATCCCCTTGAGAGCCAATCCTCCCATGCCATGGCGTCAGAGAGATGCAGGCAGCAACAAACCACCACTGATACCCGGGGTGGCGGTAAGTCTCGTCCCCCTGATTTTGGTTTGTCCCATCCTGATTTGCGCATGCGCGGGCTTTGCTATTTTCTCCATTTCATTCACTGAACTATTTTTCAATAGCTTATACTAAGGTTAGACTACCTTTGATCTTATGTTAATTTTCATGAAAAATTGCCAAATTCAAGGCTGCCATGGACCGCGTAGCTCAGCTACTGTTGAATGGAGAGTATCCCATAAACATGACCTTTATTCAGAAGAAAACTGAGGAGACAGGAGGACAATCATACGATCAAAGTTAAGCTTAGTATAGGCTATTAGAAGACAGTGCAGCGAATAAAATGGACAAAATAGCAAAGCCCGCGCATGCGCAGATCAAGATAGGACAAACCAGGGGGACGAGACTTATCGCCACACCGGGCCCGAGGGACTGCTAGTAACCACAACAAGGGTGTGAGGACCACCCAGCTGTCTCGACTCTACTCAACAATCTTTCGGTTATGAGCCGAACGTTCTAGCAACAAGCCACCACAAGCCGGAGCTCTTTTCATGCAATCTTCGCAGTCTTCTATAAATCCACGGCTTTTTCCCTTCTCTTTTCGTCTCTTGTCCGATCTTACCGATTTCTACTGTCCATCCACTTTATGAAGGCACTTTGGGCCCGGTCGGCCAATATTGTAAAGAATGTGGAAATTGCCAAATCTCTTCGTATAACAACATATTTCTTATATCTAGCTATTGACAATTATTAAATTATTTTAATACCCTGTATAGATTCTATTCTAAAAAAATCTATATAAATTTTATAAATCATTTTTATTTTTCTAGGATAAAAACTGTGGCTTTGTATGAATCCCACAAGACATGACATCGTGGCTTTTGTGATGGTGACAAGTGGAGTGACCCGAAGTCAGACCGGTGCCCGGGTCACTCCGCCATGGAAGTTTGCACCACGATACATATGTGCCTGCGCTGATGGCGGTCCCAGGTCCAAGGGAGCCACACTAAAGGGACTTCATAAAATGGATGGATTATAACCCCCCTAGTCCCTTCCAATTGTGCCATTCTCTCCCACTTTTACCTTGCCTTCATCAATCCATCGACTTATTCCTTCACTGTCTTCCTCGTCTAGCACTCTTACTTTCCCTCCACCAACCCGCCGCATTATACCTTCCCTCGCCTTTTCTTGCACCCACGCCCCTCCTCACCGCGTCTCTCCTACACACCCGACTTCTTTCCGCTAGTTTCGGTTTTCCCAACTCGCTTTGCCTTTAACGCTCCCTTGAGGTTTCTGACACGAACTCTTACAGCCCCGTGACGTCAATGCCTACGGTATCATGCATAATAATCGATGTTGGGGAGAAAGATGGGAGACAGAAAAGAGAGGAGCACTTAGGGACAATCCATGGAGAGTAAAGTAGAACAGAGGACGACTAAAGAAAGCAAGGGGAGGAGGAAAGAAATAAAGTGATAAAAAAAAATCTACACACTTAAAGAAGAGAATGGAAGGAAGCAAGGCTGGAGGAAGGGAGAAAAAACAAGCATGGATAGAAGAGAGTGAGAGAGAGAGAGAGAGAGAGAGAGAGAGAGAGAGAGAGAGAGAGAGAGAGAGAGAGAGAGAGAGAGAGAGAGAGAGAGAGAGAGAGAGAGAGAGAGAGAGAGAGAGAGAGAGAGAGAGAAAGTAAGAAAAAAAGACGTAGGGAGAAAAAAATAAAACAGTTAAACAAGTGGCTGCGTGAGGAACGAAGGAAAAAAGTGAGAGAACTATGCGCATAAAAAACAGTAGAGAACGTACAGAATGGAGGAAAGGGAGAAAAATATGACAAATTAACCATCTTGTCCTTCCTGCGCTTTATACAGGCTGCACCATATCCGGAGGTCGAACGATGTCACTCTCGAGCAATTAGAGCTGAACGGTGATGAAAGTTAGGTCGGCATTCTCAGACGCATCCGCTTCTCACATCTACTACTACCAAAGGCCGAAAAGAAGATCAGTAGGGTCCTCATGAGTGTGTTTCTTTAGGTTTATGGCATGCACAGAAGAAGGGTCAAACTACCGCCAGGGTCATAATACTACCCCTGGGAATGCCCAAAACTCCTACGAAAGCCTTTCAAATAGGTGTGTTTGGGTGGCGAAAGTCTTAAGAATACGACCTTGAATGACTGGAGAGTGTTGTACTGGGGCAATGTGAGAAGCAGAGAAGAGAAACTAAGGAACGTCGAAGATAAAGGAGAGAAACAGGTAAAGTGAATGTAAAATGAAATAGGGGATCGAGGCCGCCTGGGAAATAGAGGATAGGAAAAGGGCAGATTTGAGGGTGAATAAGGGTCAGCTAGGCAGAGACGGCATGGGTGAAGGTAAAAACATTATTCATTTCTGGTTAATCGACAAAGAAAGTGAAAAAAATGGGTAGAAAGATAGAGGAGAAAAGACTTACCATTGTAGCAGAAAAATCAATGACGGTGCAAGAGTTACGAAGCTTCACGGGAAATGATGGAGATCCGATGACATAGAAAATGGAACACTATGAGGATGACATAAAAAGAAAGAGTATACTTGCAAAGAAAGAAGAATGTTACATGAACCAAGGAAAATTACATCAGTTTTCTCTAATTTAAAAAAAAAAATATCATGTCTATCATCACGAAGAAGAAAAAATGCTTATCGTAGCTCGCATGTCTGACAAAAGTATATACCAAACTTTTTTAGGGGAGACATACAACCAAACTAGAATTTCCATGGAGAGTGGGAACGTAGGAAATGAAAAGAAGAAAAAATAAGCGACTGCGGAACATGACAGCTGCCAGATGCACTAAGTTTGGAGAGAGAGAGAGAGAGAGAGAGAGAGAGAGAGAGAGAGAGAGAGAGAGAGAGAGAGAGAGAGAGAGAGAGAGAGAGAGAGAGAGAGAGAGAGAGAGAGAGAGACAGACAGACAGAGACAGGCAAAAAGACAGACAGACAGACAGCGACAGACAGAGAGACAATTTTTTCCTGTAATATTTAGTTTGATTCTCACTTCCATAAAGAAATGTTTTGTTTTCTTTAGACTATTTATTCACTTCAAAACGCTGCTTTTGTGTTTAATGTAAATAGAATTACTATTTCTATTGGGCCTGCACAACCAACGTAATGTAATCTCGACAATAATTATACACGTTTTATTTTTACTGCTGGTCATAATATTTGTCTGGAACAGAGACTGAAGTGAGTAATTGGCACAGAAATCCCTCTAGAGTGATTAAATTAACTGTATTTCCAAATTGTTTGATTACAGGTTTTTCCTTGCTACATCTTTAATAAAAGCTTGAAGTTACAGGAAAGGACACAGAGGGATAAGGCGATAAGAAAACGTCCAAGGCTTTATTTTGAAGATCTTAGCGTGATAGGTGGGTAAAGAACATCCCAGCGTGTGTATGCAGGAAACGTTTAGTCAGGTAAAAGAGATAAGGCAAAGTTTTGAAATTGAAGCTTTTCTTTTTTGTTCGTTCAGTATTTTGACAGCTTTTAGTGCCTCGCCCTCGTTAATCATATACGCATAACGTTGTACCAAAGTTTCAATCGATTTTTTATAAGAAAAGTCAGTAAACATACAAGCAAATCCAAATATTCTCTTAACTATTTCCTTGTATTTTACACTACAGGAGGAGAATAAGGACTCTTTCAAGAAGACTGTATCAAGACACCTCTCCACCCGAAATTGACCTCTCTTTTGGCTACTCTTAACTTTTATCTTTTAAAGGAGCGGCGAGTAGCGGGATTTTTTTGTTGTTGTTGTTGCCCTTGAGCCGTGTCCTCTGATGTAAAAAAAAAAAAAAAAAAAAAAAAAAATTATTTTCTAGTCCTCCTCCTCCTCCTCCTCTTCCTCCACCACCATCACCACCTCCTCCTCCTCCTCCTCATCCTCAAGCCACTCACAGCAATCTATAACTTGACACTAAAACATAACAAAGTTCCCGAAGACTGGAAGCAAGCGAACGTAACACCGATCTACAAGAAAGGAGACAAAAGAGTGGCCTTTAACTACAGACCAATCAGCTTGACTTCAGTGGCGGGAAAAGTTCTCGAGAAGATTATCAGAGACAAACTCGTCAAGTTTCTTGAAGATAACAATGCCATTTCCGATGCTCAGCACGGTTTCAGGGATAAGTGCTCATGCTTAAAACTAACCAACTTACTGGATTTCTACCAGGGTATATATGAAAACTGGGATAATCACATCCCCAGCGATGTTATCTATCTAGACTTTCAAAAGGCCTTTGACAAGGTACTATACGAATGACTTTTCAAGAAACTGAAGGGACTAGGAGACAATCTGATTGCGTGGATAAGATTGACTCATTGGATAAGAGCAACGGGTTCTACTCAACGGGCAAGCCACCGAGTGGCTCCCGATTACAAGTGGAGTGCCACAGGGGTCAGTGCTGGGCCTAGAACTAGGATTAAAATACACACTTTCTAAATTTGCTGTTGGTACCAAGGTGGGAGGGAAGGCCCTCTCGACAGCAGACTGCAAAATTATCCAGAGAGACCTGAACCAGACCACTCAGTGATCAGAAAAGTGGCAAATGTCCTTCAACACTACCAAATGTAAAGTAATACACATCGGGTCCAGAAAGAGCAACCACACATATTACATAGGTGGCGAACCACTACAGGTAGTGCAGGAGGAATGATACCTCGGGATCACTATCAGCAGTGACATGAAACACACAAAACGCTGCAAGTCCGTCTGCAAGAAAGTAAATACTATGCTCAGGTTCATTTATTTATTTATTTATTTATTTTTTTTTTTACATCTCGGCCTGAAGCGCCGGTAGGCTTTCTTCAGGGCCCAGTGGGTCGGCCCTAAGCCCGTTATGGCGCAGGCAATTTTTATAGTGGCGCCAGTTATGCTTGGCTCATGCTGCCCCCCGGAACTCATTTTTTATTCACTTGGACGGTTTCTTCTAGAGTCCGGGTTGATGGGTGGTCTTCTGGACAGCATGTGGGTAGTCTTAGGCCACTCGGCGGTGACTGAAAAATCCCAGGTGGTAGCGTGGGGATTCGAACCGACGTTGTCCATGGCACCGTGAATGCTAGGCCCGCACGCTAACCACTCAGCCACCGCCTACCGCCTCCGCGAGGAATTTTGAATATAAGACCCCGGGAGTTAGGTTATCCTTGTATAATTCGCTGGTAAGGCGCCATCTGGAATACGCCGTGCAATGCTGGTCTCCTAATTACAAGAAAGACACTGAATTACTCGAGAGAGTACAGCGACGCGCTACGAAAATAATACCATCATTGAGGACGCAACCTTACGAAGAACGACTCAAGCGACTCAACCTCTTCACGTTGTAAAAGAGACGACTGCGGGGAGACATGATACAAGTCTTCAAGTACCTGAACAAGCTCAGCAACGTTGATCACTCCAAACTCTTCACGCTACAAACTAACCCGCGAACAAGAAACATCGGTATAACAATTCAAGCGAAGCAATGCATTACGGATATCGGCAGGAATTATTTTTCGAACAGAGTCGTCCGGCACTGGAACAGCCTTCCTGCAGGAGTGGTTAAGGCGGAAACAATCAACTCCTCTAAAAATCGCATTAACCGTCACTTTGCTGCGTCGGGAGTGAACTAAAGGTATCCACGAGTACGTACAGAAGTGCTTTAATCCTTCCCACAAGCCACTCCTGTGGTTGACGGATTGATTAAATCACTGAATGCAGGCAGCCTCGCATTGAGCAAACAGGATTTCTGTTGCCTGCTCGTCCATGTTTCCATGTCTCCATGTTTTTCTTCTTCCTCCTCCTCCTCCTCCTATGCCTCAGCCTCCGTCTCCTCTTCCTCTTTACATTCATGTTTTTTTTCTCATCCTTCTAATTGCTTTCTGCTTCGTTTTATTGGCTTTCCTTAATAACTTTATGGGTAACTTTCGTTTTTCACTTGAAGATACTTTTTCTCATAACTTTCAATATCTATAGCCTTTTATTGTTTCGTGCTTACAGTTCCTTTTCCCATACATTTTTTTTCTTCCTCTTGTTTTGCGGTTCCTTCCACATCTGCCCTAAAAACCTGTTCTGGAATTTATCATTTTACTTTCATTTTCCGTTTTCTTTTCCACCGATCGGAGACTCATATTTAAATTTCCTAAAGCTTCCTTTCTTCTTTACCTTTGCCTGCCTGCCTGGTTGCCGGTCCATCTGCCTGCATGTCTCTTTGTCTGTCTGTCTGTCTGCCTCTGTGTCCGTGTCCTTATTTTTGTGTCCCTGTGTCTGTGTCTGTATGTGTCTTTCTGTGTCGTCTGTGGCTCCCTGTATCTGTGTCTTTGCCTCTCTGTGACTGTGTATCTCTCTCTCTCTCTCTCTCTCTCTCTCTCTCTCTCTCTCTCTCTCTCTCTCTCTCTCTCTCTCTCTCTCTCTCTCTCTCTCTCTCTCTCTTACCATCTACCCTTTTTCCTACCTCCTTTTCCTTTTCCTTCAGTATCCAGTACATTTCTTCCTCCATTTCTCCTTGCTGTCCAGTGACATCCTCCCCTTAATATTTCCCTGGTCTGCTTTTCTTCCGCCTGCTTCTTTTCTTCCTCCTTCTTCTCCTCCTCCCTCTCTCTGCTTCCTCCTCCACGTCTTTCTCCATTTTCTCTTCCTTGTTATTCTTTTTTTTTCTTTTCCTGTTTTACGCTTATACATACTTTCCTCCCTTTACTGCCTGCCTTCATCCTCCTAACGTCAGACGCAATGTTGCTTTCTTTGCCAAATGTTATACCTATTTTCATGCTAACTGTTCTTCTGTACTTGGTAATTGTATGCCTTCACTCTTTTCGAGGTCTTCTTGCACAAGACTTTCTATTCAAGCTAATCAATACACTGTCCAACTTCATCTTACAAGTAAACCATTAACTTTTCTCTTTCAACCGATCCACAGGTAAACTCTGGAACAACTCTCCACCGTCTGTATTCTTCCTCCCTATAACAACACATTCAAAGAGATGAGTATCAAGAACTTTTTAAAACTATTTTGGGTGGCCATACATATTCTTTTGTAGAAGCATGCTGCAGACTTCTTAACTATTTTGTCTTGTCCCTGGCCTGCCACTTTTGACTTAAAAAGACATTCCTTTCTCCTTTTCCTCGGAACCAAACATTTCTTCATCTCGGCATTTTGCATATCATTCTGCCTGCCTGCCTGCCTGAACGGAACAACCAAGGTGGTACTCATGAGTATCAGCTACAGTTCATCCAAAGTCCGTAATACCACAGCGTCAGTCAGCATGAGCAACAAAGAAAATAGAGATGTTGCGTCTTTAGATTTTGTAGACAGACTCAAGCGAATAACTGAGGCAACTATTAATCAACTATAGAGTTATGCTTTTTTTTTTTTTTTTTACAGCTATGGAAACAGTGCAAGGGCGTAATGAAAAAAATAAAAAAAGGCCCGTTACTTACTGCTCCAGAACAGAGGTTAAAGGAGTGTTCGAAATCAGAGGTCAATATATTCTAGTTTGAAAATTAATTTGAAAATTGAATTTTGGAAAAAGGTGTATATGTTGTGTGGATGTAGTGTGGTGTGGATAGAGAGAGGATCTGTCTTTTGAGAGCATGCTGAACTACTTAATTCGTATCATTATCATAATGACTTCTAGACAGTGTATTTTCATCATAGTCGTTCCTAAAGCCATGTTGTAGGAAGACACCTACCGAACGGGCGTGAGCTACTCCCGGTGAGGATATATGGGAAGCGAGGAGGGTGCTGAAGCCCTTCAAAGACCCTTCCCATGTCCTCATTAACCGTTTCACTTTTGTCTCATCAACACCAGAGAGCAGTTCAGCATGCTCTCAAAAGACAGTTCCTCTCTCTTTCTACACCACACTACATTCACACAACACACACACCTTTCCCCAATATTCAAAATTCAAAATGGCTAACGAAAACACCGCCTCGGAGTCCCCGCCTGGGGGGGGACCATAAATTCCCCCAGGGAGGACTCCCCTTCTGGCTACCGACTTCAGAGGTGTCCTGATAACTCCTCGAACCTCCTCCTTGTCAATTTCTGCAACATTCGCGGTCTTCGTTCTAATTTTCATTCTGTGGAACACCATCTCTCCTCCTCTAAACCTCACCTTCTCTTCCTCACCGAAACACAGGTTTCTGAGGCTACTGACAGCAACCTCTACTCTGTTCCTTCCTACTATCTCTATCCTAAATTTCAATCTAAAGCTGACTTCATTGTCATTCTATTACTAAATACATCTGTGCTGTTTATCTCTCGCCTAACTCTACTAACTATGTAAAATTCTTTGACTATTTAAACTCTAAAGTGGAGCACATCTTGACTCACTCTCCCTTTGCTGAAATCTCCATCCTAGGAGATTTCAATGTTCACCACCAACTTTGGCTTTCATCCTCTTTCACTGACCAGCCTGGTGAACAAGCCTACAACTTTGCTCTCCTCAACGACCTAGAGCAGTTGGTTCAGCACCCTACTCGTATTCCCGACCGTCTTGGAGACAGGCCCAACATTCTAGACCTCTTCCTTACCTTTAATCCTTCTGCTTACTCTGTCAAACTGTTCTCTCCGTTGGGCTCCTCCGATCATAACCTTATTTCTGTATCCTGTCCTATCGCTCCTGTACATCCTCTGGACCCACCGAAGAGGCGATGCTTCTGGCATTTTGCTTCAGCTCGGTGGGACGACCTGAGGATGTACTTTTCCAATTTCCCGTGGAATGATTACTGCTTCCAGGAGATAAACCCCTCTGTGTGTGCTCAGCGCATCACTGAGGTGATTGTCTCTGGAATGGAGGCATACATTCCACATACTTTCTCTACTCCTCATGCTAAAAAGACTTGGTTTAATCATGCTTGTTCTCGTGCTTTTAAAGATAGAGAGGCAGCTCACAAAAGGTTCCAGAGCCTTCGATCTCCCGCTAACTTTGATCTTTACATTGTAGCCCGGAATCGTGCCAAATCTATTCTCCGACTTACCAAAACTTCTTTCATTAATAGAAAACGTCAACACCCTGCTTCTTCTAATTCTTCCCGTGACTTCTGGCATCTAGCCAAAAATATCTCCTCCAATTTCACTTCTTCCTCTTTCCCTTCTCTCCTTAACCCTGACGGCAGCACTGCCGTCTCAACTGTCTCTAAAGCTGAACTCTTCGCTCAAACTTTCTGTAAGAACTCCACCCTGGATGATTCTGGGCATATTCCTCCTACTCATCCCCCCTCTGACTCCTTTATGCCTATCATTAAGATTCTTCCAAATGATGTTTTCTATGCCCTCTCTGGCCTCAACTCTCAGAAGGCTTATGGACCTGATGGAGTGCCTCCTATTGTCCTTAAAAACTGTGCTTCTGTGCTGACACACTGCCTGGTCAAACTCTTTCGTCTCTGCCTATCAACATCTACCTTTCCTTCCTGCTGGAAGTATGCCTTTGTACAGCCTGTGCCTAAGAAGGGTGACCGTTCTAATCCCTCAAACTACCGCCCTATAGCTTTACCTTCCTGTCTATCTAAAGCTTTTGAATCAATCCTTAACCGGAAGATTCAAAAGCACCTTTCCACTTCTAACCTTCTATCTGATCGCCGGTATGGGTTCCGCAAGGGGCGTTCTACTGGCGATCTTCTTGCTCTCTTAACTGACTCTTGGTCATCCTCTCTTAGCCGTTTCGGTGAAACTTTCTCTGTTGCGCTAGACATATCGAAAGCCTTCGATAGAGTCTGGCACAAGTCTTTTCTTTCTAAACTGCTCTCTTTCGGATTCTATCCCTCTCTCTGTTCCTTTATCTCCAGTTTCCTTTCCGGCCGTTCTCTCTCTGCGGTGGTAGACGGTCACTGCTCTTCCACTAAACCTATCAACAGTGGCGTTCCACAGGGCTCTGTCCTATCACCCACTCTCTTCCTGTTATTCATCAATGATCTTCTTTCCATAACAAACTGTCCTGTCCACTCATACGCCGACGACTCCACTCTGCATTATTCAACTTCTTTCAATAGAAGACCCACTCAACAGGAAGTACACGACTCCAGACTGGAGGCTGCAGAACGCTTAACCTCAGACCTTGCTATCATTTCCGATTGGGGCAGAAGGAACCTTGTGTCCTTCAATGCCTCAAAAACTCAATTTCTCCACCTATCAACTCGACACAATCTTCCAAACACCTATCCTTTATTCTTCGACAACACTCAGCTGTCACCGTCTTCAACACTAAACATCTTTGCTCTATTCTTAACTCAAAATCTCAACTGGAAACTTCATATCTCCTCTCTCGCTAAATCAGCTTCCTCGAGGTTGGGCGTTCTGTATCGTCTCCGCCAGTTCTTCTCCCCCGCGCAGTTGCTATCCATATACAGGGGCCTTGTCCGCCCTCGTATGGAGTATGCATCTCACGTGTGGGGAGGCTCCACTCACACAGCTCTTCTGGACAGAGTGGAGTCTAAGGCTCTTCGTCTCATCAGCTCTCCTCCTCCTACTGATAGTCTTCTACCTCTTAAATTCCGCCGCGGCCCCGCTGCACAAGACTTTCTACTCATGCTCATCCCTATACTGTCCAAACCCCTTATGTAAGGGTTAACCAGCATCTTCACTCTTTCATCCCTCACGCTGGTAAACTCTGGATAAATCTTCCTTCATTTGTATTTCCTCCTGCCTACGACTTGAACTCTTTCAAAAGGAGGGTATCAGGACACCTCTCCTCTCGAAATTGACCTTTCTTTCGGCCACCTCTTTTGATTCTTTTTTGGGAGCAGCGAGTAGCGGGCTTTTTCTTTATTATTGTTTTATTTTATTGTGCCCTTGAGCTGCCTTCTTTGTTGTAAAAAAAAAATATATATATATATATATATATATATATATATATATATATATATATATATATATATATATATATATATATATATATATATATATATATATATATAAGGATTATGTTATTTATGAAGACAAAAACTGAACTCCCTTCACTCCCAAGACATTCAATCGGAAGCAAACATGTAAATTTCATGAAATATTATGCTGCATTGAATCTGCGAATGCAACAAGTAATCAAGGTGATGTGAATCAGTGAGTGGGATGATCAGGGGTGCCCGGGGGAAGGGGAAGGTGAGGGAGTCTTGCTTTGTGTGTTGGCAAGATGCGAGAGGGGGGAATTGAGGCGCCCATATAGAGGAAGGGTGTGCTTGAATAGGAATGACTGGAATGATACTGGTATGGAATGTGGGAATAATGAAAGAGAAAGATAAACATAAATTTACATATATATTTAGGCGACACAGATCACGGTCCAGACTATGTGGACCGTCCTTTAAACCAAAGTGAAACTACATCAAATCACTTTTTACTTTTGCATTTGAGCATTAGCGGTCAATTTTGTTTTCAAATGAATCAGTCGTGTAGCATTGAACTACTGAAGGTGGGAATTTAGTCCATGCTCGTGCTACAACGTTGGCGAAGAGAAAATTCGTCAATTATCAATTTACTTGTTTACACTTTATTAAAGGCGAACTAACATTCCAGTTAAAATACGTACAGCGACTTGGTTCTGTCTTAAACTTAGAAAAAGTCATTATAGAAGGTCAGTAGGCTGAACAAACAGGACCTCTTGTTTCGTGTTGTGCCTTGTTGTGAATCATCAAGTAGTGAATGACATTCTAGGGCTATTTAACTACCTTTTTTCAACTGGCTACGTGCTGTTTGGACATTTTGTAAACTGACCAACGATAATACTGGTGATTTTGTAAAAAGTCCAAAACCTTGATCCTTTTGCAAAATGCCCAGATATTTACGTCATTTTGCAAAGTGACCATGGATTTGGTCTTTTTTCATAATGGCCGGGCATTTTTTAAAATGACCAATTTTTCAAAATGACCGTGACCGTAACATATATATATATATATATATATATATATATATATATATATATATATATATATATATATATATATATATATATATATATATATATATATATATATATATATATATATATATATATATATATATATATATATATATATA
Source organism: Eriocheir sinensis (assembly GCF_024679095.1). Lineage (NCBI taxonomy): Eukaryota > Metazoa > Arthropoda > Malacostraca > Decapoda > Varunidae > Eriocheir > Eriocheir sinensis. Next base: position 8,081,000 of record NC_066534.1, on the reverse strand, counting down.
TATATATATATATATATATATATATATATATATATATATATATATATATATATATATATATATATATATATATATATATATATATATATATATATATATATATATATATATATATATATATGTTACGGTCATTTTGAAAAATTGGTCATTATAAAAAATGCCCAGCCAGTATGAAAAAAGACCAAATCCATGGTCACTTTGCAAAATGACGTAAATATCTGGGCATTTTGCAAAAGGATCAAGGTTTTGGACTTTTTACAAAATCACCAGTATTATCGTTGGTCAGTTTACAAAATGTCCAAACAGCAAGTAGCCAGCTGAAAAAAGGTAGTTAAATAGATAGTTGAAAGAAAGGCGAGTAAACGATAAAAGGAAGTGAACGTAAAACAGAACAAGTGTGTTTGTGTGTGCGTCGGATAATAGTAGTAATGGGAGCTGACTGGTGAGGCCGTTATCAGTAAGGCACTGCTGAAGGTCAGGCGAGAACGGGCAACGTGGTGTTACTCCCAGTACTTTGTGTGTATTTTACTATACTCTGAAAATCTGTACAATGGAAATCTGTACATTTGAAAATAAAATAAAAAAATTTATACAAAGCTGGTTACGGCTGAGGAAAACATAGCATCAAATACTTCGAGTTTGTTGTCAAGAAATGAATACGAACAAGTTCTGAATCTCTTGGATGAACTTAAAGTTCCTAACATTAAAAAGACGCAGAAAAACTATCGCTTGTTACGAGAATATGAAATTCTTGAGGTCACAGTTGAAAGCATCACCGTTAAGAAACTGCAGAAAAAGGGAACTCAGCTTAGATTCGTATGCGCTGAAGATGTGTTCGATGTGATCGATGCTGTTCATCGTGCAAGTGGACATGGAGGTAGAACTATTGTGTTTAAGGAAGTAAGTGAAAAATATGCCAATATTTCAAGATCCCAAATACAGTTGTATTTACAGTTGTGTGAGAAGTGTCAGCTAAAAAAAAAAAAAAACGTACGCAAGTCTGTGACTGTGAAGCCAATTGTCTCAAACAGCATGAACTCACGAGCTCATGTTAGTAAACAAGTGCTGGTTAATGCCGTTTACAGTATTTTCATTGTTGTCATGGCTTGTTGTCGTGCCGAAACTTTACTACATGTGTTTTTTAGATATATTTTTAGATAGTTTAAGGTATTTTCATAGACATTTGCACACGATTCATGTAGACGGATTCGTATGTTTGCCAGCCATCAGAGGGCCACAAGGGGTGCAAATTAATGAATCTGAATTGGCTGTGTTCGTGGTGCCGCGTGGTGTAAGGGAATCCCTCACCACGAAGCGCATAGGCGCACGGTGGGGGATGTAATGCCCTCCCTAACAAGCACTATAACTGCTGAATTAAGCCCCGTTCACACTGTGCCGACTCTGGGCCACGACAACCCACGACTCTAGGGTACACGAGGTCTTGGGTGTTGATGTGAAAGGGTTGGGCATGTCTTAAAAGAGGCCTTAAGACTGTTGCCGAATGCTGCGCCGACGTCGTGACGGGAGTCTGGAGTCGTGAGGGTAAAGCCTCGTTCACACTGTGCCGACTCTGGGCCACGACAACCCAGCGACTTTTCCATTTGACAAGTTGGTTCCACCGCTCCAAAAAGAGGGGGGGGTATTGGGGTCTTGGTGTCTTGCCGACTGTCTGAGACATTCGGCCAACTAGTTGCCAGCATGTCGTGCTAACCCTCACGACTCCAGACTCGCGTCACGACGTCGGCACAGCATTCGGCAACAGTCTCAAGACCTCTTTCAAGACATGCCTCACCCTTTCACATCAACACCCAAGACCTCGTGTACGCTAGAGTCGTAGGTTGTCGTGGCCCAGAGTCGGCACTGTGTGAACGGGGCTTAAGCGCAAAAAAGTATTCCATGCTAAACTTTCACGACAAGAGTCGGCAAGAGTCTGGACCAACCGTCACTTCCGATTGAGGTCTGAGGGAGGTCGGGGGCAGTCGTGAATACTGTTGTTAACAGTCTTGGCTTGTCTTGAGACAGTCGTGACGACTGTCGGGACCATTTTTTAAATTTTTACCGTTTCCTGTCGGCACAGTCGTCTGTGGCGACTACTTAAGAATGATGAGGGACTGTCGTGACGACAGTCTTCGCCTAATGAAGGACGTTCGTGACGACAGTCGGCTCAGAAATATTGGTTAACACTGCCGCCATCAAGAAATTTATATTTTTATTTTGCAATCACAAGCACAATAACAACTTCTGGGCATGGTTACGTTTCGCTGGCACAAACTTGGGAGCCGCATAGTACGCACACACTCCTTTTGCCTCGATCTCTCTTGTGTTGAATGACACAACAGTTACTAGGGTTGCCACCCTGAGGTCAGAAAAATGTGGAATGCAACATCTCACTCTCCAATACGGAATGGATCCATATTTAATGGAACGGGTGGCAGCCCTAAATTTCTCGAGCATGCAATGAGTGACAGCCGCAGCACGCTGCTGGTGGAGGCAAGAGGGAGGGGGGAGAGACGTTACGTCGCGTATTTTACACGTATTTTAGGACGAACCTTTGACAAATTTTACGGGCTACTTTTGTGATTAACCGAAAAATGCGCTCACTACAATTTTAAGACACTGAATTTTATCTGCTTGATCATTCAGATAACAAAATACCGTATGGAAATGCCGTTCCGTAATGGTTCAAAACGGAACGATACATTTCATTCTCGAATACAGAGCGATTCCGTATTTTAAGGAATGGCAAGGCTGCCGCCAAGGCAGTCGCCAAGACAGTCGCGAAGACCGTCAGGAAGACCGTCGGCCAACTCCTTGGCAACAGTCGGCCAGCTAGTCGGCCAACCAGTTGACAGACAATCTGGAAGACTCGTCAAGACCGTCTGCGACTGTCGGCCAATCGGTCGGCAGATTCGTGGTAGTCGTAGACATGGCGCCATTTCAAAATTTGACCGTTGAGACTCGTCTTGAGACTAGTTGGCAGCATGTCACAGACATACTGCCAACTAGTTGGCCGAATGTCCCAGACAGTCGGCAATCATGGTAGCCGACACCAGGACGCCAAAAAAATCTTGGAGCGTGGGAGCCGACTTCTCAAATGCAGAAGTCGCTGGGTTGTCGTGGCCCAGAGTCGGCACAGTGTGAACGGGGCTTTGGTGAACAACTAGAGTGGTCGGGCCGCCCACCCCCAGTTGTGAGCTTCTTTCCTCCCGGGATTAGGGACCCCTGGAGATGTGATCAAGCTTAACCCTGGCGTGCAAAGTTTCCTAATGTGAAGGCCGTTGTTTTTCAGGGATTGGACAATGGCACGTACAAGCTTGGTGCAAAGCACGGCCTGCTTAAGCAGGTGTACACTCGCAACCAATTTACTCTATGTCTAGAAAAATTCCCATCGATAGATGATGTAGTACAGGAGCGGGAAGTAAGCTTACGGGAAGTATCCAATGCAGAATCCATGGGACAAGGTCAGGGATTCGCTAAATGCTCTTGCACTAAGTGTTTAAAAAACTATGTTTAATGCAACAAGTCCGGCACACACACACACACACACACACACACACACACACACACACACACACGGCCCGATAGCTCAGTGGTTAGAGCGTCTGCCTCACAACCAGAAGAACCGGGGTTCGGTTCCCCGACCGGGTGCAGATAAGTTGGGTTTATCTTCTTTCACGTGTAGCCCCTGTTCACCTAGCAGTGAAGTACGTACACAGTACGCGACGTAAGGCGAGGAGTTGTGACCTCGTTGTCGCGGTGTGTTGTGTGTGAGTGGTCTCAGTCTTCCCCAAAGATCGGTCACTGAGCTCTGAGCTCCTTCCGTATGAGAACGGCTGGCTGTCTCGAGAGAGACCCGCAGCAGACCAAGAGGTGAATTACACACACACATGACACATTGGCACAAACCCGCTTAAGGATGTAAAACCATTTTCTGTAGGTTGAATAAACATACTTTTTAAGGTTTGATGTATTTTCTAATGTATTTTTTTAATGTATTTTACGTTCATTTCCTGTTATCATTTACTCGCCTTTCTTTCAACTAACTACTTAATAAATACTTAAGCTTTGATGTATTTTCAAAGAATTAATGAATACTTAACACTTTTTTAAGGTTTGATGTATTTTCTAAGAATGAACAAACATATTCTATTTTACGTTCACTACCTTTCATCGTTTACTCGCCTTTTTTTCCAACTGGCTACTTGCTGTTTGGAGATTTTGTAAACTGACCAACGATAATACTGGTGATTTTGTAAAAAGTCCAAAACCTTGGTCCTTTTGCAAAATGCCCAGATATTTAGGTCATTTTGTAAAGTGACCATAGATTTTGTCTTTTTGCATAATGGCCGGGCATTTTGCAAAATGACCAATTTTTCAAAATGACCGATATATATATATATATATATATATATATATATATATATATATATATATATATATATATATATATATATATATATATATATATATATACACACACACACACACACACACACACACACACACACTATCTAGTCCTGGACTTTTATTTATTTTGAGGGACTGGAGTGCATAAAAAGAACTTCATCGGTAGCTATTTCAAAGTTGGGTAAGGTGTGAAAGGAATTTTCATCCATACTATTTTCATCGCTGGTGTTGGTGATAACGGCGGCCAAACTGGTATTGAATACCGAGGAAAAATAATTATTCAGCATGGTTGCAATGTGTTAGTTATCATGGGGGAGGCGGTGGCTGAGTGGTTAGCCTGTGGCCCCGGTGTCCTGGAGAATCTGGGTTCAAGTCTCTTGCGTCGGCACAGGGTGACACTTTTCAGTCATCACCGAGTGGCCGAGGACAACCCACATGCTGTCCTGAAGTCCACCTATCAACCTGGACTCTAGCGAAAGTCTCTAAAGAAGATCAAGATGAGCTGTGGAGGGCAGAATAAACCAAGTAACATGGCGCCACATTAAAAATACTTACCTGCGCCATTAACGGGCTGGAGCCGACCAGCAGACTCCATCAAGAAAGCCTACCGGCGCTATAGGCCGATCGTAAAATAACAGTCAAAGTAACACGTGCTGTCAGCTATCGGTTCAGTCCAACTTCTGATCCTCTCTTTGTTGCTTATTTAACTGAAGAAAGACTTTGGATTAGTTTTACATTTCGCGACAATATCGTTTTCATGCCTACGCTTTGCACTCCTCACTATTTTTTCCCTTGTCGCCAGGCTTATCATAAAGTCTAATATTTTCGAGTAACTTGTTTACATACCAAATTTCTTTCCTTGAGAGAATGTTTTATTTCCATATTAAAACACGGTGGATTTTAATTAATGTTGTGTCGCTTTTAGCTGCATCTGACAAATCTATTCTGTTTAATAAGTAATTAATTTTCAAAGTTTTGCTACGCTTCATCTACGTTGGAATCATCTGATATTTGCGTCGTGGTCAGCTTTTGTTTAATTTCCACGAATTTACTCCTTTGATATTAGGTTTGCTATTTAGAGAGAGAGAGAGAGAGAGAGAGAGAGAGAGAGAGAGAGAGAGA
>NC_066534.1:8037971-8070471 GCF_024679095.1 Eriocheir sinensis | reverse complement strand
AGCCAAGTAGTAGTAGACTTTGGGCACGGAGAAATTATAGAAAAGTTTGTAGTAATATCACAAGGTATAGTGTTACCAACAGCAGTTTTGTTGGGCCTAGAATTTATGTGGAGACAAAATGTGGTAGCTGCACCGCTGGACACACCTGGGCAGTTTAGTGTAATGGTGGGCGCCTACCCAGTGGAAGTACATTCCCTGGCTGCGGACGATATGAGCCCGTACCCAGAAGATCATAAACCTACTTTAGACGAGATGGAGGAAGTACCAGTGAAAGCATACGCTATTAACGTGGCGTCCTTGCTCCCAGGCACGGCAGGGTATGTCACTCTGAGGCAGAGATTGGCAGAGCCCAGCAAGCCTTATTTCTCCCAAGGTCCAATGATATCCCTTCTTCATTTTTATTTCCCGGGTTAGTAACCTTAACTCCTAACGTCAAACAAACCAAAGGTAAATTCATCATTCCTATGCTAACCCAACTGAAGAAACTATTGAGATGCCAACAGGTGAAGTGATGGGACACATTTATTCTTGTCACTCAGAATACTATCAATCATCGACTAATGAATGTGTAGCGGCTGTCACAAAACAGCTACAAAGCCGCCTGTCACCCAGTCAAGTAAGCAGATGGTACTGATAAGCTGATAGACGAGCTATTTTACCCTCACAACGGGAAAATTGCTGTCTGAAGGGCTTAACCTGCAGTATCCTGATGTGTTTGCTCTAAAAACGAGCCACTCACTATTACCCCTATTATGTTCACACTTTAAGGCTAAAAATGACAAGCCTATATATAAAAAGCCATACCCAATACCAGTAAAATATCATAAAGAAATAGAGATTCAGCTCAAGGACCTTGAGGCCCAGGGTATTATACGCCCTAGTGCGTCACCCTACAGCGCACCTCTAGTCCCTGTTGCCAAAGGATGGTGGAGTCAGACTTTGTCTCGACTTCCGCGCTCTGAACGATGAATTGATTGATGACAAACATCCACTCCCTAACATTAACCTCATTTTGCAACAGTTAGGGAAAGTAAAGTATTCACCTCCTTGATTTGCGCCAGGGCTACCACCAAGTCCCATTGGCAGAGGAATCTAAACACTTGACAGCCTTCACGACACCTTATGGCCTCTATGAATTCACTACAGTCCCTTTGGATTAAAAACAGCACCTGCAGCCTATCAACGGATCATGAATCAAGTTCTCATAGGTCTGACAGGAAGAATTGTACATGTATACCGTGATGATGTGATAGTACAAGGGAAAGACATGGACCATCACCTAAAGAACCTCCATGCCGTCTTGGACAGACTGCAGAAGGCTCACCTGTCCTTAAGACTAGATAAGTGTTCCTTTTCAAAGAGCAAGTAGATTATCTGGGTCACATTGTTAGTGCTTCTGGCTTGAAGCCTCAGCCTCAAAGGTACAGGCGGTGCAACAACTCACTCCTCCGAAAACAGTCAAAGAACTTCAAGGTTTCCTGGGATTGGTTAACTTTTATAGGAAATTCATTAAAGACTTTGCCAAGATAGCATCCCACTTAATAATTTACTCAAAGGAGGAAAGTAACCAAGAACGATAAGACACATCTGGAGTGGAATGAAGAGGCATTGCATGCATTTAGCACTAAAGAACAGTCTAACGACTGACATTGTTTTAGCCTTTCCGGATTTCCGAAGCCCTTCAATCTCACCACAGATGCGTCAGATAAGGCAATAGGTGGTGTGTTGCAACAAAAGGATGAAAATGGTAGTTTACGTCCCATAGCATATTTTAGTAGAACCCTGAATGGAGCAGAACGTAACTACTCAGCGGGAGAGAGAAGCTTTAGCAGTCATCTATGGCCTCAGTACTAACTGACCCCTTATCTTGGGTTATAGGATACACATCCTGTCGGACCATAGACCACTGACTTGGCTGTTAAAAAGCACAGTACCTAGCAGGATTGCACGCTGGCAGACACTTCTAGGAGAATTTGACTTTAGTATTGATTATCTCCCAGGCTCCAGCAACATGGTAGCCGATTTTTTGTCAAGGATTAGGAATCAGGAGAGTGACGTGATAGAAGGCGAATTGGATGCTCGAATTATGTCTGTCACCCTTACGGGTGGACAGGACATGTCTGTCGCCTCTCCGGAGGGACATGACAAACAGGATAAGTTTCTCCATTGGAGTCTTGCTGGACTCATGGAGCACCAGGATCGCGATCCTGAACTGAGAGAATTGAAGCATGCTTTTGAACAACCACCGGTGGTAACGTACATGAGAGAGATGAGAGAAAGGTTGCAGAGAGGAGCAATGTAACGTTAATGCAGCTAAGAGGCACTTCAAAAAACTGCCTCTTAGTGAAGTGTGTGTAGAGAACGGCATTCTCTACCGCGATGTTTGCGATGAATACAACAAGCAGAAAAGACTGGTTATCGTTCCACCAAGCTACATTCCTAACGCGTTAGCTTTGGCGCATTCCATGCTACCTGCAGGGCATGGAGGCACTAAGGTTACGTTGGCACGCTGTCGCAAGTTTGCGTACTGGCCGGGAATGAAGGCGGACGTGGAGCAATATGTCAGATCTTGTCCTGTCTGTTGTCGGTTTAAGAAGAGGGATCCCCGCCAGCTCCACTTATGAGGTATCCAGAGGTTGGCCAACCGTTTGACAGAGTCCATATGGATATTGTCGGACCTTTGTCTGTTTCAGACGAAGGCTATAGGTATGTACTGACAGTGATAGACGTCCTGTCACGCTTCTTGGTAGCAACCCCTTCGTACGAAGGCAGCCAAGGAAGTGGCAGCTGCGTTCTACAAGAACGTAGTCTGTGTACACAGCATCCCGCCGATTCTAGTCACGGATCAAGGAAAGGAGTTCGTCAACACTCTTACGAGAGTTGACTCAGTTGTTACAGATTGATCATCTAAGGACAACTCCTTATCACCCGTCTGCAAACGGTGTGATAGAAAGGCCTAATGGCACCTTAATAAATATCTTGAGAACTTTGTGCGAGGACAATCGCGGTATCTGGGACCAAATGCTTCCGGTTGCAACACACGCCTACAACACTGCCTACCATCGTGTTCTGAAAGATTCACCATTCTTCTTGCTTTTCTCTCGGGACCCAAATGTTCCTTTTGAAGTGCTTGAGAATAAACTCCAACCTTGTTATGATGTTGACAGCTATAAAGCATTTACTTCTAGTGTCGCGCAGCGGACCTATAAACTATGTCAGACCAATATAGATATAGGATGGCAGGAGTCAGAAAGAATGTTTAGGAAATCCAAACCCAAACAGGTGGTAGTAGGAGATCGGGTCTACTTAAGGCATGTATGTACAAAGGGCGAACCAAAGAAGCTCCAGCCCTTGTTCAATGGACCTTTTAGGGTGCTAGAAAAAATAAGCCCTGTAGTCTTACGACTGCGTCAGGTTAGAGGTGGTAAGATCAAGACAGTTCACACAAATAATGTTCAGGTCGTTCACGAGGACTCTCTTGGCTTCCATGACTCTCCTAATGTCAGGCGTGCATACCCTCTCCCTGATCAAGTAGTAGAAGTGGACCCACTCCCCATGACTTATTCCCCCGAGGAGCCGCTGCCATTGTCCTTTCCAGCTCCTTCCGAGCTCTCCTCACCGGCTCCTGTCTCCTCAGATGCTTCAGAGGTCCCCTCATTGGTTCCCTCAGCTCCTTCAGAACCCTGTGGCAGTCGCTCATTACGCTCCAATACGGTACCCCCTTCTCTCCCCAATGTCATGGAACGCCCTCTTGAGTATCGCCAACGCCCAACGAACTGATGCCCCCTATAATTACAGTTCCTGGGTGTTGCCCTCTCCTTGTCTTCCCTTGATCCCTCCTGGAGCAACCCATTCGTCCCGGCCTCGTCTTCTCCCCAGTCTTTAAGATGCTGTTGACAGGACGGTACTATGTTGTCCCCGTCGTCATCAAGACGGACGACATCCAACGTCCTCTCATCAACGTGGCAAATCTAACAGCGGAAGTTTCATGGTCGATTGAACATATGAATCAATCGTTCCCCACTGTTGGTCTGCTCAGGCGCACTCTAGACTCTTTTCACATTGAGTTTGAGAAGTTATTCAAAGATCTTAACAGCTTTCTGTCGGCTATGAGTGGTAGAGATGGAAGCCCATTTCGGACTCGCCAGAAGCGAGGGGCCGTGGATTTCCTTGGCTCGGTAGCAAACCTCCTTTTCGGTACGGCCACTCAGGCCCAAATAGATGTGATACACGGGAAGCTCTCCCAGCTCTACACTCTGTCCACAGACGAGAGACGTCAACTTAACCTCCATCAGGAAGTCCTCAACGCCACAGTTCGGGACCTCCGTCATATTCATTCTGCCATCTCCCGTCTAGAGTCCGCCTCGGCTTTGGCCTCAGCTATTATCCGTCAGTTCTCACTAAAAACCTTGCATATTTTTTGGGAATTGCGTATTTTGGAGACTATCCTTCTCATTCAGTTGGCACTTAGTGACCTAAATCATGATACTCTGAATCTCAAGCTTGGCCTTCAGCAGCTGTCCCAAACGCAGGTTTCCCCTCTCCTCCTTCCGAATGATGTACTATTTCGTGTGCTCAGCAATGCGTCACTCCATTATCCAGGCTTACTTTTCCCTGCAGCACATGAATATTTAGCATTGTATAGAGATGTCTCTAGGGTTATTTCTAAAGGTACGCTTTCCTCAGGAACCCTTCACTTCTACTTACAAATCCCCATGAAAGGGGATCCTCTGACGTGTTCGATGTGTTTAAAATGGACGCGTTGCCTTTTCATCTTGATGGCACGCCATATTTTCTGCACACCGACACGCTTTCCACTACCTTGCGGTTTCTGAAGACCGCACTCACTATATGCTCTTAGACTCCTTGGACCGCTTTACTAAACACCTCCTTCTCTATGTATGTCCCACTGTCTCCCCTGTCTAATCGACTTCTGTCCAGCGCTGCGAGATAGCTCTCTTCTCGATCGCCCAGACGCCCTCTCGCTGTGTTCTAAGTCTCTCCTCAGAGTCTTCCCCGGTCTTCATCCTGTCTCCTGCGGGCTGGGTCTTCGCTACCGATACTCCCCAGGTGGTCACCATGGTCTGCCCGGACAGCCCGGTCTCCAAATACAGGCAGACCATCAACGGACGGGTCTCCTCCGCCTCGGTATGGGCTGTAGTGCCCACTCCGACGCCTTCAGCCTCCTGCCTCTGCTACTATGGACGGTGACGCCCTGCTGACGGTTCATCGCGCCCCTTCCACATCGGACGTGACGTGGTCTCATCGCTCCTGGCCAAGACTCCCTTGGCCCCTTCCTCCCCCGCCGTCGCCCGGGTCGTCTCTGGCCCCCCTGCTGGACCTCCTCCAGCACTTCACGCGCTCCAGGAATCCGTCTCCGGTCCCCGCCTTCGACCCCTTCCTCCCTTGGTGGGGTGGCTGCTCTCCTCGGCGTCGTCTTCGTCGCCGGTGGGTGGCCTTCTTCTGTCTCTTCAGGTCCCGTCTCGCAGGCCTCCCCCACGATCCCGCCATCCCCGTCTGGCCCTCCATGGTCGTCCGCCGGGCGGAACGCTTCGTGCCACGAGGACGTGGCGTGATTTTAAAGGGGGGGCAATGTGGTTACCCGCGAGCCGCGACACCACTCGTGTCATCATCATCTTCACCGGCAATATTTTCCGATGACAACAGCGGTATCGACCGCTAAAACACAACACGGACTCCAACACATGATTGTCCCCACTGTTCATTTACCAACCTATACACAATTGCAATTGCCCATTAACGCACCCGCTTCTCTCTAAGCCAAAACACAATCACCGCGGCCAAAACACGATCAGCCGCGGAACAAAATGTTATGAAAACAAAGCTGCGTCACCGCGTGAATTAAGCATGTCGGTTAGGTAGATTATTGTATGAGCTCGGTGTGAGTTTGATGTATGACTCACACGCCTGACGTATTACCCTCGCGATGTCTGCCTATATAAGAAGCATTTCTCCAGGCTTGACCTCAGATCAACCAGCACTCTGTTCGTTGCTGGACACTCAGTTGTCCTTCCCTAGACAACATGGGTAGAACATTCATTGTTGCTACTGTGAGTATGGAGTAATGTGGTACCATAGAGGAAAGCGTATCTAACATATCTATTGTGTTCTATTATCTTAGTTTTACTTAGGATTATATTTCTATGATACTTTATTGTGTGAGTTTTTACTCAATATTATACCAGTGTTAACGTCAGTAACCAATAGTGAAAGAAAACCTGAAGACTCATTGAGTCTAGTAAGCCAGTCGCTGGTTTAAACAATATTTTTACCCTCTGTAATATTAAGTAGTATTAAGGTAGAATAAAATACATATAAGAAAGGCGACACCGTTTCATCACCCCATTTACGAACTCCTTTAAATACTCCTAAAGTACTAGAATTTTAAGTCAAGTGTCACTAATACAAACAGTGTGTCGTCGCCCCTGTGTGACCCGGGATTGCGGGTTACAACAAAATGATTTTTGTTCTTTTAATCCTCCTTGACCTATTTTAATCGTCATGTATGTCTCTCTCTCTCTCTCTCTCGTTTCATCAGCACTCTAATATCTGCTGCACCCACCGACACTGTAACATTATCTTATCCTTTCCATGTCCTGCATACTTCTATTACGCGTTCCTTAATATCTCAGCGTTTAATAAAAGTATGCACAACTCTGAAAGTAAAGTTGGTTGCATCCGCTATAGCTGAAAATACGCAAAACTCTAGATTATGTGTAAACGTAAAAAAAGTCAACACTGGTAAGGACAAAGTAGGAATTGGACCAGGAAGTAAGTAGATCTAAAGACAAACTATAATAGTGGTTGGCACGCCCAGCTACGATTCGGCAAGCCCGCCATTGATTTCGGTCTGGGCAGTTGCCCCATCCATAGCTTACCCAACTGTTGATTCTCCATTTTGGGCTGCTCGATAAATGGATACCTGGGAAAACCTGAAGAAAACGACTTGTAGTAACTCTGATGTTACATTTGCCCTGTGTTCCTGGGCAGAGGGTTATTAACCACCCCACGCTCAAGCATTAATGATGCAGATTAGAGCATCGAGGCCACGCTCAGCTTAGCATATGACTCCAACTTTACCTTTACCAACTAGGCAATGGTAGATATTTAGAACAATTAAATGGTTTTCTTGATAATATGCTTAGGCATAAGCGGAAAAGCTGGATGCAAAAGGGTAAAAAGGAGAATAACAAATATATAAAAAATATTAAGAAGAAAGACAATAAAAAATTAGACGTGTCGAGGATAGTCAAGAGTCCAGTGGTTCCTGACCTTTTTTGTCCCATTCCCCTTTTCCAGTCAGTTTTTCACCTGTGGACCTCTACAACGAAATAGGTTAAGCCAGCAAAATTAATAGATTTTTCTGTAAAAATGAATACATTCATGTAAAATGCCTTGGATTGTTAAGCTTATTAAACTGTAGGCCTATTTATATGAAAGCAGAAGACATTCCGTTCAGCAGACTATGGACCCCTTCAAATTCTTCCATGGACACCTTGGAGTCCATGGACCCCTGGTTGGGAACCACTGCTCTACATATAGTGTCTGATCCCTTCTTTCCTTCCCTCTCGATCCCACACAAGACAGTACGAACATGTATATTTTTTTTTCTGGTAACACTGAAAACAAAACAAAGCAAAAAAAAAAAAAACATGAATATCTGACAAGCCTTTTAAGCATCGTATTAGATTCATCGTTATTTTCTTTCATTTTCTTTTATTTTTCCTTTTCTTTTGATATTTTTTTCCCCTTTTCATTTTTTTCTTTTCAACCGTAACCTTTCCTTTCCTCTAAGATTCTTTCCTTTCATTTTCTTTCCTTTCCTTATATTTTTTTTCATTTTGTTTTCTATATTTTATTTCCTTTTGAGTCCTTTTTTCCTTTCCTTTCTTCCTCTGTAAATCTCTCTCTCTCTCTCTCTCTCTCTCTCTCTCTGTTTCCCTTCTGGATCTGGACACATGATGCGCAGGGCACCCGTACCGGTGCATAACACGCATAGTTGTGTTGGCTGTTGGGGGAACGGGGGAGCCGGGTGTGCAGGGGAGGGAAGTGAATCAAGTGTAATTGTTAGTGCTGGTTTGTTGTGGTGACAACTGAGTGTGTATTTTTTTCTGCATGAGTCTATTGTACCGCAGTCTAAAATCTGATGAGGGAGGCTGTTCCAGTCACGTATGGTGCGTGGAAGGTGTGAGTGCTTGTATGCGTCAGTGTTAGTGTGATATGTTTGGTATTTATGGATGTGTGTGTTACGAGTACGTTGACTGTTTGCGTTGTGTAAGTATGTATGTGGGTCAATGTCAATGTGAGTGCTTGTGATCTTCTTCATAAGTGTAAGTCTGTGTGCTTGTTTGCTAAGTGAAGAGGTTCCATGTGTATCTGTTGTTTGATCCGTGTTGTGATGCCAGGCGTTCGAGTGTAATTGTTTGTAATGAACCTAGCCGCCTTGGTGTTGATTTGTTCTAACCTATCAATGTTTCTGTGTGTGTAAGGATCCCACACCGTGGAGCAGTATTCAAGTGTTGGTCTCACAAGTGTGTCATAAGCTATGTATTTAATGTCAGGTGTGCAGTTATGTAAATTCCTCCTCAGGAACCCCAGAGTTCGGTTGGCTGTGGCACTGATGTGGTCTATGTTAGTGTTGAACTTAAGGTTAGTGGATAGGTGGACACCAAGATACTTGTGTGTGTGGACTGATTCTAGTTCTGAACTATGGAGAGTGTAAATGTGATGGATGGGGTTGTGAGCTCTGGTGAATCTTAACAGTTTGCATTTGTCTGATCGAAAGTGCATCTGCCAGGTGCGCTCCCACCGCTGGAGGGCGTCCAAGTCTTTTTGTAGCAGTCTGCAGTCGTCGGTAATCTTTACTGCTCTAAATAGCAAACTATCGTCGGCAAATAGTCTAGTGGAAGAGTTAGGCGTTGAGAATGGAAGATCGTTAATGTACAGGAGGAAAAGAAGGGGGCCTAGAACGGTGCCTTGTGGGACACCTGAAGAAACAGGAACAGTGTCAGATGAAGATCCGTCAAGAAGAACACGTTGAGCCCGGTTTGTAAGAAATGCAGTGATCCAGTGTAGAATAGGTCCTGAAATACCGTAGTATTTCAATTCTAATGTCAGTCTTTTGTGCGGGACTTTGTCGAAGGCTTTGGCAAAATCTAAAAGAATAGTGTCAACTTGTTTATTGTCACGTCGGTCAAGTAGCCTCGTCATGTCGTGAAATGTAGTATATGAGTTGCGATTCACATGAGGGTTTGAGTCAAAAGCCGTGTTGTGAGTCAGTAAGGATGTTGTTTATGTCAAGGTGATTCATTATGTGTTTGTGTACTATGTGTTCGAAAATTTAACATGGAATCGATGTTAGTGAGATGGGGCGATAATTGGCTGGGTCAGTCCGGTCACCTGTCTTGAATAAAGGATTAATATTTCTCAAAATCCAGTCAGAGGGTAATGAAGTGGATGATAGGGATTGGGTGAATATGGCCTGAAGGATGGGGGCAAGGATGGGGGCAAAGGATTTAAGGATGAAGGCGGGAATGTTGTCGGGGCCAGTGGATTTAGTTGTGTCAAGTCCTTCCAGTAATTTCTGTATTCCGTTAGTCGTAATGTCAAGGGGGGCTATGGGGGGGAAGGGGCTGTGTGGCATGTTTGGTGTTAGGTTGTGTTCTTGTGTGTATAGCGATTGGAACTGTGTGTTGAGTATTTGTGCTTTGTGTTGTGGGCTGGTTACTAATGTGTTATTGTTGTCTTTTAGTGATGTAATCGTGTTAATGTCATGTTTGCGCGCCTTAAAGAATTTGAAAAAGTTTCTTTTGATATTTCTTACGTTGTCCGCAAGGTAAGTTGCTATGTGTTTGCGTTCCGCTACTTTTATGTATTTGGCAAATGTCTTTTGGTGGTTTCTGTAGGCGGTCCAATTATATGTTGTGTTGTATGTCTCCGCGCGTCTGTAGAGTCTTTGTTTCTTGCAATGTTGTCTACGTAGATCCCTGGAAAACCAGGGAAGTGTGAACCTACTAGAAAGTGTTTTTTGTGGTATGTTTCTGTTCATCGAGTTGTGTATGGCGTGTGTCAGGTTGTTCCAGTTAGCTGAAGAAGGTCTTGTGTGTGGGTCTGTCGTTTTCCTGCTTCCTTTCCTGTCTTCCACCTTCTCATTTCTTCATTCTTCTACTTTTTTTAATTCCCTCTTCTTCCTCCCTTTCTTCCCTCTATTTCTCATTCCTTATCTTGGTTCTCTCCCTTATTTCTTTTTCTTTCTATTTATGTGGGTTTCTTCTGCCTCCCAGCTTCTTGATTTGCATTCCACACTTTTTTCTTTCTCTTATTTATCTTCTTCCTTCTCCTCGTCTTTTCTTTTACTGTCTCTTCACTTCTTAAATTTGCATTCGTCTACATTTCATTCCTTCTCTTATATATCTTTTACCTTTTCTTCTCTTCACTTCTGTCTCCTCACTTCTTATTTCCATTCCTCTATTTTGTTCTTCCTCCCAACCAACTAACTAACTTACTGACCAAATAACTGACTGACTGACTGACCGACTAACAAACTAATTGAATTAATAACGAAAGAACTGTACATCCGCCCCAGTTGATCGATCAAGAAAGAGACTAACCGACAGAGTAACTAACGTAATGACGGTACTTACGCTTCGCAGTAAGGGAGCTTGTTGAACCCCTTGTAGGTCTTCAAGTTGTGCATCATGGCACACTCCTGGCACTTGAAGCAGCCCTTGTGCCAGATCTGGAGAAGGGATAAGAAATGGGTTGGTAATGGGTCTTAAAAGTTAGGTTAGGTTAGTTTAGGTTAGGATTGGTTAAGAGACGAAAGAAACGTGTTGGAATTGGTTTTAAGGTTAGATTTAGTTTGGAGACGAAAGAAACGTGTTGATGATGGGTCTTAAAGATTAGGTTAGGTTTGGTTAGGCTAGGTTAGGCTTGGTTTGGTTAGGTTTGGTTAGGCTAAATTAGATTTGGTTTGGTTTGGTTTCGTTTCGTTAGGATTGCGGTTTTCTTTGAATTTTTGTTTATTTACTTGTTAAAAACTTTTGCTTTTTCTTCGTTTGTGAGTGAGCAATTACGGAACTCTAAGGTAAGTGATTTATTAGTTGCAAATATACATATATACAAACATACCAAAATACGTATATGATAAAATGCATTTGTTAGACGTTTATGTTGGTTCTTTTTGGTAGATAGTTTGTGTCTGTTTAGGGTAACACGTGTATTGTTTGTTAATCGTAGTCAGGCTCACACTGTTACCTCGCTGTTTGGGCCGAAGTCACAGTTGTTTGCACCACAGAGTTCATTGAAGTTGGTGAAGTAACAAAAGGCCTTACCATAAGTTGTGAATTGGAAGTGATGTAGATATGACCGAGCGGATTGCCTTCACTTCTGTCTTTTATCTCTCTCTCTCAGGTATATAAAAAACGTGCGTTGAGTTTTAACTAAATTTACAGTCTTACACGTAGTTACAGTGAGTGTGAGGAGTCGCCTTTAAAAGTCAACACCCAGATCGAGGCACACGTCTTGTGGCTCACCTTGCCCGTCTTGATCTGATCTTCCCCGGCGCTAGTCCTGGCTCTCGCCGGTGATGATTTTGAAGCAGCCGGTGTCCACGAAGGCACATTCCAATATCACGCCGCTCTCTCTCAAGGCTATAAACAGCTACTTTTCAAAAAAAAACATCCCGTGGTGCGATACAGAGCTTGTGTTTCGACACTTACATTCCTACATTCATATGTACATGATATTATATACATTAGTGCCTTACACAGTCTCGGAAAACATTACGAACAATAAGAATGAAAAAAATGCAACACACACACACACACACACACACACACACACACACACACACACACACACACACACAATGTTATCAGGTGAATCTACTGCAGTGGTTCCCAACCAGGGGTCCATGGCCCCCAAGGGGTGGGGTCCATGTAAGAATTTCAAGGGGTCCACAGAGATTCTAGTTATTTTAACATTTATTATACTGGAATTAGGAGACATGCAGCTTGGAATAAAATTCATACTACTGTACATAATCCTTAAAACTGAAAACTTAAATGCTAGAATTGCTCTACATTAGCTCAACTTCCTCAAGAAACACCACCTGCCCCGCCTCAACGAGGGCGGCCGTAAGTGCCGCGAGGACGCCGTGGCCAACATGGTGCTTGCCCGCCTCAAGTGTGGCCTCAGGGCCAGACCTTAGTCACCTTAGTGTATGCATTAAAAGGGCTGACACCCCCTAGACATCGGGCCCTAATAGACCGCCCTAAAGCAACGACTACATGGGCGCGACAAAGAGGAGAAGTTTGGGGAGTGAAAGACACGCGCACAGAGGCTTCACTTTGCCGTGCAAGGTTCGGTCGCCAATGGAATGAAAAAATAATGAGTTGTCAGCGGCCGCTACACACGGCAGGCAGGGACAAGGGAATAGTGGACTGCTGGGACACTCATCCTTCAACCGACCTCGCCGAAGATCCTACGACGACTTGCTCATGTAAAATTAATGTATAAGAAAAAAATATCAGGATGACTAAAGTAAGAAAAAGCAATTATAATAAATCAGTAATAACAACAATTAAAGTAACATTAGTAACAATAACAAATAATTATAGCAGCTACTACTACTATCTCCATAACACAATCACCACCACCACTTACATGAAACATTAAACATTGTCTAACTTTGAGAGACAAAAGAATTGAGGAAGAAGGATGAAGTAGGTTAGTGAACATGGATTTATAGGAAACAAGTGATATGACGAGAGAAGTGCAAAACACAACAACATAATTGGCAAAAAATAAAGGAATAATGGAAGGACATGGAAGGGAAAGGTCAGAGGTGCCGGGAATGTGTTAGTGTTATTAAATGCTTGATGCTCTCTTGTGTTCTTGATTACTTAATATTATTCCGTTATGCAAGTTACGGGCTGCCATACGTATGCTGAGAAAGGTGAGTGACGGGCCTAGTATGTGTGTGTTCGAGAAATTTACGGACGATTATTATGAAGGTAATACATCAATGATATTAACAAAAAATTATTCAATGCTATATCTTGAGCCTTCTATGTGTCTTTCTTTTGTGTCTAATAAATACATCACGCCCTTTAGCTTTTGAGCTTTATTAGGTTACAGACCCTTAAAGAATTCCGTATTAAACAATATCAATTATGTCCTTAATATTCAATGAGCAACAATCTTGCCCGATCATGGAAAGCATGAGGAAAGGTAATCTGCAGGGTATCTTCTCTGTCTCCGCTCATGATCAGTTTTGAAGAAGAGAACAGGCTTTTCTCTGGCATCTTTGTGCTACCTAACACTGCATCCAACAGAGCACGAGGTCATGGAAAGTGTGGGTAATCATCCACTGAAATATCTCCCTCTGTGTCCTCGCATGAACCCCGCTGGAGCAAAGAGCAGACTTCTCACCGGCGTCTTTGTGCTTACCTAATCATCCAACAAAGCACGTGAGCAGCAAGAGTAAACATTTACCTTTTGCTCGCTTTGTTGATTCGCCTTTGACTTGCCTGAGCGTGAGCTTAACACAGTCGCTGATCGTGTTGCCGCCAGCATACTCGGCCGTGCTTACAGAAATTGTTCATTAGCCCTTTGTTGCAAAGGGATGACATGACCTATGCAGACTTATGTAGAAGTGTATGTGCCGTTACATTTACCATGGCTGTGTGGGTGGGTGTGAGAGAGAGAGAGAGAGAGAGAGAGAGAGAGAGAGAGAGAGAGAGAGAGAGAGAGAGAGAGAGAGAAAACCAAGCGGAATGGAAAGGATGTCAATAAGATGCAGAGATACGGAAAAAGAATAAAAATAAATGGAAGGAAAAAGAGGGGAAGAAAAAACCTTTAACCAATCTGGACGCCGTGGAAAGGGAAAGCTCGGTAAAGGGTTTAAAGAAAAAAAAGAAAAAGTTTGTCTTTCTACTATTAATAAAGATCAGATAAATTATTAAGTTGCGTCGAACTACTAAATTCCCTTTACCTCTCCTCTCATCTCTCCAGCCTCCTGTCTCACTTCATCTCTCTACCCACCCACCAGCTACTTCAGGTTTGATTACACTTCTTTTCTCCCTTTTCAATTATTTCTTACTCTTCCTCCTTTTATTTTATTTTTTCCTCATCCCACACATTTAAGTTTCCATCTATTTATTCTCCCTCCCTATCAACGCTATTGATAACACTTCTTTTCTCCCTTTCCAATTATTTCTTACTCTTCCTCCTTTTATTTTATTTTTTCCTCATCCCACACATTTAAGTTTCCATCTATTTATCCTCCCTCCCTATCAGCGCTATCATCTTTCCATCCTTTTCCCCCGCTTCTCAACTCTACTTCACCCTCTCCTTCCTTTCTTCTTCCTTTCATCCTTCCCTTTCTCCTATATTTCTTCCTACCCTCTTTTTTTCCTATGTTACTTAGTCTCCCTCCCACTATTGCCTTATCCAATTACTTTCTTCCATATCCCTTTCCTACCTTTCTTTGTCTTTCCTTCTCCCTCTCCTCCGTTTTAGTTACTCAGAGTAATCCTAAAAAGGTGCCTTGGGGATAATCTTACGTGCTCTCTCCGCCTTAAAATTGACTTAAGTGTTAGAGAAATTGACGCCCCGGAAGGCAAAGTGTTTGGTTATGAGAGAGAGAGAGAGAGAGAGAGAGAGAGAGAGAGAGAGAGAGAGAGAGAGAGAGAGAGAGAGAGAGAGAGAGAGAGAGAGAGAGAGAGAGAGAGAGAGAGAGAGAGAGAGAGAGAGAGAGAGAGAGAGAGAGAGAGAAATTCATTGATTACGTTCGAGGTGACACGTTTTTTTCTCTTTTCCAAATGCAGAATGACTAAGATATCACACACACGTTGCACCTTAGTCAACTCGGGTGCCACCTCGCCTTCCAAAACGAAAAAAAGAAAAAGTGACTGAAAACTGAAAACGAGGGAGAAAACTCCATCCACCTGAGCTTCCTGATATCGGGAGAAATGTGAAAGAGAAAAAGTTGGCAGGTTTAGTTCGGGCGATTGTAAGAAAACGAAAACTTCCTCCAACGACCCACCAAGTTTGTATGTAGGTCGCACTTCGCTGCAAGGGTGACGCCGCTGCTGGGGTCATTGGGGGAGGAGGGGGATATGGGAGAAGGGGAAAGGAGGGATACCGGAGGAAGGGGTACTGGAGGAAGGGGAAGTGGAGGGAAGGGTGTTGAAGGCCAAACAGTGAGTAGTAAGCGAGTGAAACATGAGTGACGCGGTGTGGGTGAGTCATATCGTATGGCTGGAGAATATTATGTTGACGAGTGACGGATGGGAGAGAGAGACAGACAGACAGGAGGACATATACAGACAGGCAAAAAGACTGCAGGGTATACTTACAAGATGCAGAAAGACAGATAGGTAGGTAGGTGGGCAGGGCGTAAGGCAGGAAAGCAGATAACCAGGCAGGGAAGCAGACTGACTAACAGACAGACTGACTGACTGACTAACAGACAGACATAATCATGCAGGGTGACAGGTAGGCAGGCAGGCGTTCAGGCTGGCATCCGGATCAACGGGAAGGCGATAAGACAAACAGATAAGCACAAAGAGAAAAGGAAGCTTCAGATTCGAGGGTGTTGAAGAAAGAGAGCAAAGCAAGTAAATGATGCAGTGAAATGGATCTGGTCTAATGATGACTTGCCGGGCGAGAACCCGGATTACTCAGGTCTCTAAAACTTTAGCAGATGGGATCTAATTCGCATCAGCAGAAGATGAGCGAGCATCTTGCCCGGCACACTGAGTAGTGCAATACCACGGTAGTTGGTGCAGTCCTGTCGGTGCCCTTTCCCTTTCCAGATAGAAACAACCAACCTCCTTTTCCAGTCAAGAGGAATGGCACCGGACTGCCACACGGCAGACCGCACCGAATGCAACCCACGGTTGAAGGCTTCGCCCGCAGCTTTCAACCATTATGCGCTGATATTACAGATCACAGCTGCCTTTCCACCCTTCACCTTTCTTTTTCTCACAGTCTGCCTCATTTCCGCAAGAGAGGGTGAAATTTCGCCTATTGGTGAATCAGCAGACGCCATCTGCAACTCAGCCAGAGGGAGCTGTCCACTTAGGGGCTCTGCCGTGTACAACTGCCCAAACTACTCGGCCCAACGAGTCCAGTACCCATCCGTATCTGATACAATCTGCCCAACAGCCGTTCGAATGGTACTCATCTGAGATGTGGATTTGCAGTGGAGCTTTTTCAGAGCTCGAAAGGCAGGTCTAAGGTCGTTTACATTTAGACAACCCTGGACATCTTCAGCGAGATCTCTGACGTACATCTCCTTATCCCTCCTCAGAAGGGTTCTAGTCCTTTACGACAGAGTCCTGTATCGCCCCGAGTCCCCAGTCAACCTGGCAGCACGACTCACCCGTGTATTCTCCAGTGTCTCCCTCGAAGCAACGCCACTCCTAGGCCTTGGGCGCTCTCCAATGCACTCCTCGGCAGCTTTAAGAGTTTCACTGAGAATTTCAGGCGTAACGGTATCCAGTATTACATACATATATATATATATATATATATATATATATATATATATATATATATATATATATATATATATATATATATATATATATATATATATATATATATATATATATATATATATATATATATATATATATATATATATATATATATATATATATATATATATATATATATATACAGCACACACACACACACACACACACACACACATGTGTGTGTGTGTGTGTGTGTGTGTATATATATATATATATATATATGGCCGTGTCTCGTTTATGCTGATTGCTTGTTTCAAAAGCTGAATATTTCACATTTTGCTTTATTTCTGAAAATGGAAACGTAAAAGTATTGTTCTACATTATGAATTACGATAACGTGTCTAAAGGACACTTTGGTTTGATGTGGTTTTGGGTCTCTCTCTCTCTCTCTCTCTCTCTCTCTCTCTCTCTCTCTCTCTCTCTCTCTCTCTCTCTCTCTCTCTCTTTTACAGGAACTTTCTTCTATTATTCATTCCACTCTTGTAAGTCTCTTTTTTTCATCTCTGGTGATCAAGCCATCTCCACCACTCCACAATCAATTATCTCCCTATAAAAACATGTAACCAACCCATCTCAGCAATTGGTGCCTTACCTGTATGTTGCATTTTCTCCATTTACTGGCTAATATAGCTATAACAAGACATGCATGATTATGTAATACGGTTGGTTGACGTCGAATCAAATATAGACTGTTATTTGCGTATGGGTGAGTTTTCTCCTTCCTGCCCCAATACTTCCTTCTGTTTACTCGTTGTGAGTTTTGATCAAATCTGAGACGCTCTACATACGTAGAAGGCTATACATGCTTCTACATTAAAAGTAAGACCATGGTCAGTTTATAATGAATATTGTACAGAGGAAATGTGAGGGATCAAGCCGGGTGTGGAATATTTCTTCTCAGCTTCTACGGAATAAAGACAAGGTAATGCAGGTGTTTTCTATTAAAACCTGTACATACATCCTTAGTGCATGTACTGCAGCAGTTGAATAACTAAAAACATATGATATGTGGAAAAATAAAGCAGACAAGCTCATTTACGCCGACGATCTGGGAGCGAGAAATGCATTGTTTTGGATGGAACTGTTGGCTTCGCCCACCGGCTAAGCTCCGCCCCCCCCTACCCACCTTGCTTCACCTCACAGTGAAGAGCGACCCGGTGAGGGTCACTCCATGTATTATTCCTCCAAGATGTGTGTGTGTGTGTGTGTGTGTGTGTGTGTGTGTGTGTGTGTGTGTGTGTGTGTGTGTGTGTGTGTGTGTGTGTGTGTGTGTCGCAATTCGCATAAGGCAAACACGAACAAAGAGAACCAGAAAACGAAGTATAAAACTTAGTCGGGAATCTAACACATTTCCGATGAACTTACTCTCCGGTTCTATACTCCATCAGAAGTTCAGAATTTACACACTCGTGACTTGCTGCAAAACGGAAAGCATGCATTTTGTGAGACTCGACGAGAAGATTCCAACATTAATGCTGACCTACAAAGCGTTTCCTAAAGGGATATACCAAACAGTGAACAGAGAATTTCAAAACCTTACTCAAAATCAAATGACGAATTATAGAAACATGCGAAGAAGAAGAAGAAGAAGAAGAAGAAGAAGAAGAAGAAGAAGAAGAAGAAAGAAGAAGGAGAAAAAGGAGTAGCAGGAGGAGTAGAGGAGGAGGAGGAATACATAGGAATACATAGGAAGAACAGACACCAGAAAACCTATCGGTCTATGGCGAGGGTGTCTGTTTACTACCGCTACTACTAGTAATCTACGTGTGGTACGGTATTAAATTGTTGAGGAGGAGGAGGAGGAGGAGGAAAAAGAAGAAAAAGGAAAAAAGAACTTTATTTTTGCACAATATATTTTCTCATTTGTCTGCTGATTCAAGAAGATTCTGTAGTGCCCTTTGATTTCTATATGCTTCTGCACGATGCCTTTGTGTTCTTTGATGACGAGACTGGCTTCAACGCACTTACTGTCCTGACAAACATTCTGATTGTTTACACTGATCCCAGCGTAGTAACGATAATCATCCCTTAATAATACTACGTGAAGGTAGTACTAAAATTGCGTTGTCTTACTTTTGTTTTTCATAATTGTGAGCAACAGACCTTGGTCTGGTTTTTTTTAAATGCCTTCTGTTCTTACGGTATTAAACTGTGGAAAATATCTATTTTTATTCACAGTTCGTAGTTGTTATGAACACGTGAATAAGAAAAATGAATAAATAAATAAACCCGTGACATTATTTTTTTTTCTTTTTTATGGCGCAGTACTGGGTTAGGGAAGCGGGCAAACACACAAATCCCTATCTTATCCCTGATAACCTGCCGCACTGGAAAAAACGGGGAATAATCATTTAGATGATCTCTTGGCCGGCAACGCAGAGAATAAAGCCTGGAAGCAGGCCGGTCAATATTTGTTTGTCATTAGAGGCGGCCACCAGGGAGGAGTAAATGTCACTTTCCAATGTAAAGGAACACATTAGTTATTAATATTATGCCCATTCACATCATGCCTCAGTAAAGTTCACATAGTTTTACTTAAGCCTATTAAAGGAATACACCACGAGATGCAAACTGACACAAATCGAAACTATTCTTATGCAACTCTGAACAAAGGAAAGTTACACTATCGCAGCCAATATGTGTGTGTGTGTGTGTGTGTGTGTGTGTGTGTGTGTGTGTGTGTGTGTGTGTGTGTGTGTGTTCACTAGACGCTACCCCTTGCAAAACCGTAAATAGAAACAGAAGGACACGCGATCCATTTCTCAGCGTGTCATAGGAAAGTAAAGTGGTCTGGACACTGAATATTTTAACATTTTTCGTTTTTTTCTTTCTTCCTTGAATACTAATGCCAAGTTCAATGACAGTGACGTGATAAACAACGACAGCTGATTCCAGGGCAAGGGGTCAGTTTGCATGAGTCCAGCGTTACGTCATCTTGTAATGCCATCCACATTGAAGATGCATACATAAGATATTTTTCTCTTAATTTTCGTTCGGGGTTTGTTGCCATAGCGAGAAAATAAAACAAAGGCAGCTTGAAATGAATTCTTAACAATCTCATTATGTTTCCTAAACGATGCAAAGGTAAATGAGGCCAGTCCGTGTTTTCTCGTCCTGTTCCTTCTCCTCCTCCATCTCCTTTCTCCTCTTCCTCCTCCTCCTCCTCCTGTCCTCTACCAACTATCATCCTCTTTACATTTATCTTTCTCCTTACACCCGCTCGCTTGCTGTCTTCCCTATCCATTCATTATCTTTCTCCTTACACCCGCTCGCTTGCTGTCTTCCCTATTCATTCATTATCCTTCTCCTTACACCCGCTCGCTTGCTGTCTTCCCTATCCATTCATTATCTTTCTCCTTACACCCGCTCGCTTGCTGTCTTCCCTATCCATTCATTATCTTTCTCCTTACACCCGCTCGCTTGCTGTCTTCCCTATCCATTCATTATCTTTCTCCTTACACCCGCTCGCTTGCTGTCTTCCCTATCCATTCATTATCTTTCTCCTTACACCCGCTCGCTTGCTGTCTTCAATATCCATTCATTATCTTTCTCCTTTCACCTGCTCGCTTGCTGTCTTCAATATCCATTCATTATCTTTCTCCTTTCACCCGCTCGCTTGCTGTCTTCAATATCCATTCATTATCTTTCTCCTTTCACCTGCTCGCTTGCTGTCTTCAGTATCCATTCATTATCTTTCTCCTTACACCCGCTCGCTTGCTGTCTTCAATATCCATTCATTATCTTTCTCCTTACACCCGCTCGCTTGCTGTCTTCCCTATCCATTCATTATCTTTAGGTGTACATTTATGGCTCGTTTCCTCTGCTTTCGTTTTCTTTTTGCCTCTACTTTGTCATGCCACTTATATAATTTTGCTCGTTATGTGTTAAGACTTGCTTCAGACATCTCTCTCTCTCTCTCTCTCTCTCTCTCTCTCTCTCTCTCTCTCTCTCTCTCTCTCTCTCTCTCTCTCTCTCTCTCTCTTTCACGCATTCTACACCATTAAAATTCCATTAAACCAAACCTTCCAGATCACTCCGCACACCTACACACACTCCGTTTTCTTTCTCACGAACGCCTACACTGCCAATCGTCGACTCGTCCAGAGTATATATACTCTGGACTCGTCTTCCCACTCCGTGACGCCCACGCTCCCTCACTCGATACTCGCCCACACACAAAGCAAGCCACCCTCGCCTTCCCCTTCCTCCTGGCACTACTAATTTTCCCACTCTCCCTGGTTTCGTATGCCCTTGATTACCTGAAACTTTCGTAGGTATTCATGTAGAGAACGGAGAGGAGGAAAGTGAAAAAGGTGTACACCAGGGAGTGGATGGAATGAGAAAACGTGGGAGGTAGAGAAGATGGTATGATAATTATGTGTAGCGAGGCGTGGAAGAAAACTGTGTGAAGTGAGAAAATTATGCATGGCAAAATGGAGTGAAAGAAGTTTAAAATCTTGATTATAAGCACACGATGTTTCATTAATTATGTATGAACCTCAGTCGAATGAGGCCCTCATCTATAAATTAGTGGAATGGACTTTAAAAAACTGCTGTGCCCCTTCTGCAACATAAGAGATCGTCACTGTTCCAAAAGAGGGAGAAAAAGAAGCCTATGACGTAAAAGAAGAAACTGAAAAAGACAAGAGAAACACTTAAAAAATAATCACCCATGTAACTGCAGCGAAAAAGAAGGAAGGAGAGAAAGAAAACTTTTGCAGTGAACAGTGAGGATCCTTTAGGTAACCCACGCCAGGACAGCCGCGCCCTGGACAGGGGGTGTGGGGAGTGGAAGGTCAAACTTTAGGAAGTATTCATACAGAGGCCGTTCCTCGCGCTGCTACATTGTGTTGGTCGCGACACACATTTATCTTTAAACACACAGGGTTCGGTCCACTCGATACTTCACAATTCATCTATTATCCTGGAATTTAGTAATGATGGTTCATTATGATAGCAATTATCACCAGAACTGAGTCGGGTTATTAGCTATTGTTGCAGCATTATGTTCGATGGCTTGCTGTATGTAGGGGGCTGTCTGGCTAAATGGCTGGCCGTAAATAACAAAGTGACAAGCTGTCTAGTTGGCTGGATAACTGGCAGTTACTGGCTGGGTGGCGTAGGTGGCCTATTGGCTATGGTTGACGGTTCTCTGGCCAACTAGACACCAGCCGCAGCGGACCCACCCCTGTCCATAGTTGCTCTACCACGGATTTTACCCACACTGCCACTCCCTGCCCTACAGAGAAAGTGTGAGGGATAAAGGCGGGTGTGGAACATTTCTTCTCAGCTTCTACGGAATAAAGACAAGGAAATGAAAGTGTTTTCTGTTAAAACCTGCACATACATCCTTAGTGCAGTGAAGTGAGGAGGGTGCTGAAGCCCTCCAAAGACCCTTCAAATATACTCACTTTCCGTTTCCCTATTGTCTCATCAACACTAGAGAGTAGTTCAGCATGCTCTCTAAAAGACAGATCCTCTCTCTTTCCACACCACACCACATTCACACAACATACACATCATTTCCCAAAAAATTTGACATTCAAAATGGCGCAAGTACGCAATGCCTCGGAGTCCCCACCTGGGGGGGGGAGCACAAATTCCCCCAGGGAGGACTGCCCTTCTGGCTGCCGACGTGAGAGGTGTCTTGATAACTCCTCAAACCTCTTTCTTATCAATTTCTGCAACATTCGCGGTCTTCGTTCTAATTTTCATTCAGTGAAACTCCATCTCTCCTCCTCTAAACCTCACTTTCTCTTCCTCACCGAAACACAGGTTTCTGAGACTACTGACAGCAATCTCTACTCTGTTCCCTCCTACTATCTCTATCCTAAATTTCAATACAATACTGGATGTTGCGTCTACGTGCGCAACGACATCACTTGCTCTCGTGCCCAAGACCTTGACTCTTCAGAATTTTCCACCATTTGGCTAAGACTTCATTGTCATTCTATTACTAAATACATCTGTGCTGTCTATCTCTCACCTAACTTTACTAACTATGTAAAATTCTTTGACTACTTGAACTCTAAAGTGGAGCACATCTTGACCCACCCTCCCTTCGCTGTAATCTCCGTCCTAAGAGATTTCAATGTTCACCACCAGCTTTGGCTTTCATCCTCTTTCACTGACCAGCCTGGTAAAAAAGCCTACAATGTTGCAATCCTCAAAGACCTAGAGCAGTTGATTCAGCACCCTTCACAATCATATTCCCGACCGTCTTGGAGACAGGCCCAACATACTAGACCTCTTCCTTACCTTAAACTCTTCTGCTTACTCTGTCAAACTGTTCTCCCCGTTGGGCTCCTCCGATCACACCCTTATTTCTGTATTCTGTCCTTTCGCTCGTGTACAGCTTCTTGACCCACCGAAGAGGCGATGTTTCTGGCACTTTACTTCCTCTCGGTGGGACGACCTGAGGATGTACTTCTCCGATTTCCTGTGGAATGATTACAGCTTCCAGGAGAGAGATCCCTCTGTGTGTGCCCAGCGCATCACAGAAGTGATTGTCTCTGGAATGGAGGCACACATTCCACAAAATTTCTCTACTCCTTATGCTAAAAAGCCTTGGTTTAATCATGCTTGTTCTCGTGCTATCAAAGATAAAGAGGCAGCTCACAAAAGGTACCAGAGCCTTCGCACTCCTGCTAACCATGATCTTTATATTTCTGCCCGGAATTGTGCCAAATCTGTTCTTCGACTTAGCAAAAGCTCTTTCATCAATAGGAAATGTCAAAACCTTGCTTTTTTCTCATTCTTCTTGAGACTTCGGGCACCTAGCCAAAAATATCTCCTCCAATTTCACTTCTTCATCTTTCCCTCCTCTCCTTAACCCTGACGACAGCACCACCGTCTCATCAATCTCTAAGGCTGAACTTTTCGCTCAAACTTTCTGTAACAAATCCACTCTGGACGATTCGGGGCATATTCCTCCTACTCATCCTCACTCTGACTCCTTTATGCTTGTTATTAACATTCTTAAGAATGATGTTGTCTATGCCCTCTCTGGCCTCTACTCTCAGAAGGATTATGGACCTGATGGAGTGCCTCCTTTTGTCCTTAAAAAATGTGCTTCTGTGATGACACCCTGCCTGGTTAAACTCTTTCGCTTCTGCCTATCAACATCTACCTTTCCTTCCTGCTGGAAGTACGCCTACATACAGCCTGCGCCTAAGAAGGGCGACCGATCCAATCCGTCAAACTACCGCCCTATAGCTTTACTTTTTTGTCTATCTAAAGCTTTTGAATCAATCCTTAACAAGAAGATTCAAAAGCACCTTTCCATTTCTGACCTTCTATCTGATCGCCAGTATGGGTTCCGCAAGGGGCGTTCTACTGGCGATCTTTTTGCTCTCTTAACTAACTGTTGGTTATCCTATCTTAGCCATTTCGGTGAAACTTTCTCAGTTACACTAGACATATCAAAAGCTTTTGATAGGGTCTGGCACAAATCTCTGCTTTCCAAACTACCCTCCTACGGTTTCTATCCTTCTCTCTGTACCTTTATCTCCAAGTTTCCTCTCTGACCGATCGATCACTGCTGTAGTAGACGGTCACTGTTCTTCCCCTAAACCTATCAACAGTGGTGTTCCTCAGGGCTCTGTCCTATCTCTCTCTTTCTGTAGTTCATTGATGATCTTTCCAAAACGAACTGTCCTATCCATTCTTATGCCGATGACTCTACTCTGCATTTCTCAACTTCTTTTGATAGAAGGCCAACTCAACAGGAACTAGACGATACCAGGCTGGAGGCTACAGAACGCTTAACCTCAGACCTTACTATCATTTCCGATTGGGGCAAGAAGAACCTGGTATCCTTCAACGCCTCAAAAACTCAATTTCTTCACCTATCAACTCGACTCAATCTTCCAAACACCTATCCCCTATTCTTTGATAACACTCAGCTGTCACCTTCTCCTACACTAAACATCCTCGGTCTCTCCTTAACTCAAAATCTCAACTGGAAACTCCATATCTCCTTTCTCACTAAATCAGCTTCCTCGAGGTTGGCGTTCTGTATCGTCTCCGCCAGTTTTCTCCCCCGCACAGATGATGACCATATACAGGGGCCTTGTCCGCCCTCGTATGAAGTATGCATCACATGAGTGGGAGGGCTCCACTCACACGGCTCTCTTGGACAAAGTAGAGTCGAAGGTTATTCGTCTCATCAACTCCCCTCCTCATACTGACAGTCTTCTACCTCTTAAACTCCGCCGCCATGTTGCCTCTCTTTCTATCTTCTATCGATATTTCCATGCTGACTGATCTTCTGAACTTGCTAACTGCATGCCTTCCCCCCTCCCGCGGCCCCGCTGCACTCGACTTTCTACTCTAGCTCATCCCTATACTGTCCAAACCCCTTATGCAAGAGTTAACCAACACCTTCAATCTTTCATCCGTTTCACTGATAAACTCTGGAACGGCCTTCCTTCGTCTGCATTTCCTCCTGCTTATGACTTGACCTCCTTCAAGAAGAGTGTATCAAGACACCTCTCCACCCGAAATTGACCTCTCTTTTGGCCACTCTTTACTTTTGTCTGTTATGTGAGCGGTGAGTGCCGGGCTTTTTTTCTACACTTTTTTTGTTGCCCTTGACATTTGTTGTAAAAAAAAAACGCACTTAGGCTGCCTTTTAGTAAAGATGATGGAAAAAAATAGTGTTTGGGTTTACGCTGGAAAGCATTGATCATAAATTAAAGTCTTCGATAATTTGTAGTGCATTACATTTCTGCAAATGAGGTGAGGAACGTTAATCATATCAGGTGAGAAGGGTTCAGCCAGCCAGCCACTCACATATACAGTTTGTTCCATGTCTTGCGAAGGGTGAACACTAGCGACATAACCTGATTATAACCTCAGATGACTTACCTATATATATATATATATATATATATATATATATAGATATATATATATATATATATATATATATATATATATATATATATATATATATATATATATATATATATATATATATATATATATATATATATATATATATATATATATATATATATATATATATATATATATATATATATATATATATATATATATATATATATATATATATATATATATATGTATATATATATATATATATATATATATATATATATATATATATAAATATTATAAAGCATTAGGAGTGATTGCTGTGTGAGCTTTACATGAAGCTGTGGAGTAACGTGTCCACTACGACACGACACACCACACGAGCCCTTCATGCATGCACGAGCGGCGTTGTACAGTAGAGTTTGTATATGTGGCTTTATGCTGCGTACTCAACAACGAGCCGTGGCTACATGAAGGTGGCGTGCAGCGCGGCCCTCCCTCCCCAAGGCCGGCGCATTAGCTATTTGTGGCGTTATTTGGGAAAGTTTATAATTATGGCTTTAAGCTTCGTCCTCAAACTTGCCCTTGCACACACGAGGTTGGCACTCGGCCCATTTCACAGTTTTAATTCGAGTTTTTTCCTTATTTGTGTATATTCGGCTCAGTGAGTTCCGCGTTCACATACGCACGCCAAAACTTGCCTCAATAATTCATGATACACCTGCTTATACTTCTACTGTGTATGCTCAGGGTCTATTTGCTTAGCAGAGAACGATTTATTTTTCTTTATGCATTTTAAGTTGTACGATCGAACCAGAAAATGTCAAGTCACTCCTGTGTGTCTTGGTAGTGCGAGGGCCAACCTGTTAACTTTAGATATTCATTCAACATCGCAACGTCACAACATGACGGTCACACACACACACACACACACACACACACACACACACACACACACACACACCTGCCATCCTCCATTGGCACCCTTTCCTGAGCTGATAAGAGATCGTCGTAGCACCACCACCACCCTCTCACCCTTCCACCTTCCCCACCATCTCTGCTGCCCCTCCCTGCCCACCTGCCTACCTTCCTTCCACCACTTCCTTGTTATTATTAAAGCCCCACCATCACCACCGCCACCACCACCACCCTACCTTCCGCGCTCCAGTAACTGCCTGCCCTCCTAGCACTTCTGCCTACATGCCTTCCTTCCAGGACCACCCTGCCAAGCTACTCCATTCCCCTGCTTTTCCTTCCATGGCACGTTGCCTTCACTTTGCACTCATACACCAAAACTCCTTTCAATGTATACATGTTTTGCTCTCTGCTTAGATTACTTTCCCCTTTCTACCTTCCACTCTTCACCCTCATCCAACTGCCCACTGTGTCCTGATTAATTCAGCAGCGGGTCCCACTATCCTCAGCCGTTCCCTTCTTGATTAGACGTTTTTGGTGAGTCTGCTTCTTTATTCACGCTCACCTTCCCTCCTGCTCTTTATCACACGTAAAAAAATAAAAATAAAGTTTCAAGGATATAATATCTCTTTCAACAATTAAGATTTTATAAACCAGCAAACCAGCAAACTTCATACAAAGAGAACACCGTGTCCTTGACCAGCCTCCATCGACCTCAAACTGCGTATTGGGTCAGCCTCTTGCAATTTATTATTATTATTGCTATTATCAATATTGAGCCATTATGTATTTATTATTTTACTGTGCTCACTTCACTATTCAACGCCCTCGCCAGCGCCACCCGTCGACCCCCTTCCTCTTTGCCCTCTTAAACACAGTACTCCGGCAAAATAATCACACGAAGAGTAGAGCGATGGTCTTCCTTGCTTATATTCTACATCTGTCTGTCTGTCTGCCCGTCTGTCTCTATCTGTATTTATCTAGCTATCTATCTTACACACACACACACACACACACACACACACACACACACACCATAATACTTAAGTCCCCGAATATCAGCGTCTACTCACAAAAGGGTAATAACAGACAAGGACTCAGATACTGACAGTGACACATCCAATTACATGGCGCCGAACTCTTCTCCATCAGCGGCATTGGAGAAGCGTAGAGCAAAACCTTCACTATTCGGTCGGCAGTGTAGTAAGAAGAGGGGGTTCAAAACAAGCTCACATACCGTCTAGAGCAGCCTGATGGTGGCCTGAGGGTTATTATTACACGTCCAGAGAAACATGATTTATCTTCTTTGTATGGTGGATCTGTAGTGTGTATATCGGATTTCTCTCTCTCTCTCTCTGTGTGTGTGTGTGTGTGTGTGTGTGTGTGTGTGTGTGTATGAGAGAGAGAGAGAGAGAGAGAGAGAGAGAGAGAGAGAGAGAGAGAGAGAGAGAGAGAGAGAGAGAGAGAGAGAGAGAGAGAGAGAGAGAGAGAGAGAGAGAGAGAGAGAGATTTACATAGATTTACATAGAGATTCAGACCACACAGACCCCATGGTCCAGACTATGTGGTCTGTCCTTAACCTAAGTGATTCTACAAGAGTCGCATAGCTCCAGATCTTTGCATTCCTACTTTAGTAAATATTAAGTTGAAGGAAGTGTCGGTCAAGCTTGTTTTTAAAGGAGTCAATCGTGTTGCACTGGACCACTGAAGGTGGGAGTTTATTCCATTCTCGCACTACAACGTTGGTGAAGAAAAATTTGACGCAGTCTGAATTTACTTGTTTACATATAAGTTTTGTGCCATTATATCTCGTTCGCAAAGTATCATCGATCATATACAATTCTGATTTACCTACATTCGTGAAGGCATTAAGTATTTTAAAATATTCGATCAGTTTTCCTCGGAGGCGACGTTTCTCAAGAGAGAACAAGTTGAGAGTTGAGAGCCTTTCGTCGTAGGGTTTGTTGCGCAAGGAAGGGATCATTTTTGTTGCCCGACGTTGAACACCTTCTAATTTAGCAATGTCCTTTGCATGGTGGGGAGACCAAAACTGTACTGCGTATTCCAAGTGGGGTCTGACTAAACTAATGTAAAGCGGAAAGTTTATTTTAATGAAGCCCAGCATTCTTTTCGCTTTATTTGCTGCATCGATGCATTGCTGTGAGAATTTAAAGTTTGACGCGATTTTGACACCCAGGTCCTTGACGCATTGAACGCTTTTGAGTTTAACGCCGCCCATTTCGTAATCGAACCTCTTGTTTCTTGTTCCAACTTGAAGGACCTGGCACTTTTCTACATTAAAGGGCATCTCCCATCTATCAGACCAAGCTGAAATTTTATGCACATCTTCTTGGAAGCTTTGCCTGTCTTCGTCTGCGACAACCGAGTTACCAATCTTTGTGTCGTCTGCAAATTTACTAATGAGATGATTGATTCCAACATCCACATCGTTGATGTAAATAATGAAGAGCACTGGGCCAAGAACCGATCCCTGAGGGACACACTGAGTTAAATCTGAGTTAAATCCATCGATCACCACTCTGCTGTCTGTTGCTCAACCAATTTGCGATCCAGTGGTGTACTTGACCGTCAATACCTAGTTGCTTTAATCTATAAAGTAATTTATGATGTGGAACTTTATCAAACGCTTTCTGGAAATCAAGATAGACTATGTCCAGTGATTTCGTTACATCATAAACTGAGAAGAGGTCGTTATAAATGATCAGTAGGTTTGATAGGCAGGATCTCTTGTTGCGAAATCCATGATGAGTGGCTTTCAAGGTAACTCACAATTTTGTCTCTAATTATGCTTTCAAGTAGCTTACCTACAACTGAAGTTAGACTAATGGACCTGTAATTACCTGGCATTTTTTATCTCCTCTCTTAAGAATTTGTGTTACGTTAGCCTTTTTCCAATCCGAAGGGACATACTGAATACGGTTGTGAGGGAGGAGAGTATTTCGCTCTTTGTTTCTTTAAGTAGTATTGGCTTTATATTGTCTGTTCCAGGACTTTTATTTAAGGGATTGGAGAGCATTTAGGACTTCATCGGTACTTATTACAAAGTTAGGCAATGCATGAACGAGATTTACGTTAGTACTGTTGTCGTCGCTAGTGTTGGTGGTATTAGTGGGAAGACTGGTAGTATTAAATACCGAGGAAAAATAATTATTATTTAACAAGTTCGCAACGTGATTGCTTTCAGTCACTAATTCACCGTCACTGTTAGTTAGGGGTCCAATTCCACTTCTGATCGCCTTCCTGTTGTTTATATAACTGAAGAAGGATTTCGGATTATTTTTACAGTTGGCTGTAATGTTTTCTTCGTATTTTTACAGTTGGCTGCAATGTTTTCTTCGTATCTACGTTTTGCCTGGCATACTAATCTTTTTACTCGCCGCCTGGCTTCATGATAAAGTCTAATGTTTTCGGGCGTGTTTTGCTCTCTCCTTAACCTATAAGTCAAATTTACCTCCTTAACTGAATGTTTAATTTTGCTATTTAAGCAAGATTTTATTAGTGTTACTTCGCTTCTCGCAATACGGGACAAATGTGTTCTGCTGAGTGAGTAATTGATTTTCAAAGTTTAGCCAGGCTTCCTCAACGTTGCAGTCATCTGACAGTTGTATTTCTGTTAGTTTTTGTCGGATTTCTACGAAATTTGCTCTTTTGAAATTGGGTACCATTACTTTATTTTCAGAGAGAGAGAGAGAGAGAGAGAGAGAGAGAGAGAGAGAGAGAGAGAGAGAGAGAGAGAGAGAGAGAGAGAGAGAGAGAGAGAGAGAGAGAGAGAGAGAGAGAGAGAGAGAGAGAGAGAGAGAGAGAGAGAGAGAGAGAGAGAGAGAGAGAGAGAGAGAGAGAGAGAGAGAGAGAGAGAGAGAGAGAGAGAGAGAGAGAAGCCATGATGATGGCAATATTCTGTTGATAAGAATTTCACCACTCACCTCACTATCTTCCAGCGTACACAACAGCATTATTACTTTAGGTCAAGACGAAATGTTAAAAAATGGCAAGGAAACACATGTATGGCCCATAAAACGATTTAACATCATAATATGACAGAAATTTAAAAAAAACGTATCGGAAGCCGGCAGTGTTTGTATGTCCACGTAAGTTGATCCATTCACAAGACTTTGAACTAATGGATACGAACCAAGTCGAACGTATGTCGTTATGTCACTTTGGTTTGCCAGGATATTAAAGAGTTATTACTTGAAAATAGTTTTATGGAAGTAGTATGGAAACTGGAAACAGATATATGTAGTATCGACTTATTACTAGAGATAGGAAAGGAAAAAAGTGTAATTATGAGTCCCAATCCGTAAAAAAATTAAATTAGTAGTTGCATGCATGCTAGTTTCCATGAGAATTATCGTGATTATGTTATTTGAGCCCAAGATCCGAGCTGGCTGAAAGACACATCTATAAAGTCCTTGTGTAGGATCGTGGAAACGTCAATCTGTATACTTTAAAATCTGCTTTATGTGATCCCAAAATCGAAGTTGGGTGTTAGATCTGTCTACATAGGCATTCGGTCAAAATCTAGAGTATCAATTCTCCTGTTGAGCCTCACCTGTCAGCGTCAAGTAATACAACAATCGCTACCACTCTCCTGCCGTGTTTCAGGGCACACAACACTCCTGGCACTCCTGGCCGCCCACACCTGTGTACGAAATTTGCATGGACTTTCGTTTTAGTGATTAGTAACTGAAAAATAAATACTGCACAAATTCACTAGTCAGTACTTTGTCATGTGTCCCTTGCCCTTAATGACTGCATTAAACTTCCATGACATGCTGTCAGTTAACCATTAGAAACATTCATCTTCCATCTTCCTGCACCACAGTTTCGGCAACTCAAAACGCAGCTTGTAAGCAGACGATTTGTTAACGTCTTGGAGCTTGGGCTCCATCAGGTTTCAGCAGTTATCGATAACATTTAGATCAGGAGAGTTAACATGTCACTCCAGCACCTCGACATTCTTCTACGTGACCATTGTTTCGCTTGCCTTGTCGTGTGTCAAGGTGCACCATACTGCATGGAAAGTGTAGTTCCGTGTATTTCATAGATGTACAATTAATGATTGCCCAGCACCTCAATGTAACGATCTCCATTAATCGTTAAATTCTTAAAAATATAAACTCCCACGGCCTTCTCCACCATTGAAACTCTAACTATCAGTCTAGATGCTTCACTGTTCGGCTGTGTACTTGGGGTCACACCTGTTACTGTTCAACCGTAGCCGTACTCTTCCCTCATTGCAAAAACAATGAGAGCCAGACTAGTCACTCCACACCCCTTTCCTCCACTGCTCAAGGGTCCATAATCTCGTTATTTTTTAGCAAAAGGAAGGGTTTTTTTCTTCAGCCTCGGAGAGATGGAGTAGGTCTTTCTAAAAAAAAGTGTCTTATGGTTCGCATGTAGACGTGGGTGCCTTTTCTGAAGTGTGGAGACAGAGGTACGTAGAATTTTTTTTACTTCACGTTGCAGAAGATTATCAGTAGTAAACAGCCTTTCTCTGACTTCTTGAGCTTTTTTTTCAGTGAGCTAGAGTTTCTTAGAAATACCTCAAACCTCCCAGAATGAGGGGGATATTTCTTTAGTAAGAACCTTTAACTCCAGGCGAGAATTTTGACCTTTTTTTCCATCGGATGATGTTTAGGACTCACACTCAATGTCTGGAGCCACATTTAAAAGGCAAAACAACAGCTTAAGGACTAACTGAGCTAGAGTGAGATGAAATAACAAGAGAATTTATTAAACACTAGCTCTCAAGTTAGTAAGGTGGTGCCAAACGTCCTCCCAAAGCGATGTCCAGAGTGTGTCAGTGCCAAAAATACTATAATGGCGGGAAGTATGTAGCGTGACAGGAAACTTAACAGACACTTGCCGCTTTTTTACTACCGTGTGCGCTAGAGATTGCACATTTCCTTCACCAAGAATACAAAAATCACAACATTATCTTGCTGCGCCTGAAGATAAAAATCTGCCTCCCGCCCCTCGCACGTTGCTACCACCTACTAACAAGAACATTTCCAAAGCGATGCTGCAAAAAAACTCTCAGATTTACTATATCTCAGTAAATTTTGATGTATTATTCAATACCATTATAGTTCGTTTCATTCCGTCTGTCCACTAACAAAGCGGGAATTTTGATGGATGTGGCACCTGCGCATTTC
>NC_066534.1:8030471-8032971 GCF_024679095.1 Eriocheir sinensis | reverse complement strand
CCGCGACAACGAGATCACAACTCCTTGCCTGATGTCGTGTACCTACTCACTGCTAGGTGAACAGGGGCTACACGTGAAAGAAGATAAACCCAATTTATCTTCACCCGACCGGGGAATCGAACCCCGGTCCTTCTGGTTGTGAGCCAGACGCTCTACCCCTGAGCTACCGGGCCGTGTGTGTGTGTGTGTGTGTACTTACATACTTTTAGGCATACCTGCATCAGTGAGAGGTGGATATGACTGCAGTCTTTTAAACTTTTCTCATAAAATTCTCTCTCTCTCTCTCTCTCTCTCTCTCTCTCTCTCTCTCTCTCTCTCTCTCTCTCTCTCTCTCTCTCTCTCTCTCTCTCTCTCTCTCTCTCTCTCTCTCTCTCTCGACGTAGCGTGGCAACGCGATAACATAATTGCATTCTATATCATAAAAAAAGATATATATATGAATGCCCTTCATGTAGCGATTCAATACAAAGTCCTCTTTAGGTACGAACAGTTTTCAGATGATAAGGAAGTACAGTGTTCTTTAAATATATTATATTTATATTAAAAAGGATCATGATGATTTCGAAAAAGTATTAAAGAGTGTATATGACGATAATAGCAATGCGTCTCTCAGGGCTTGTTGAAAGATTATAGAGACAAGGTTTGGACAGATGAAGGAATTTATACGACCATGAAAATCAGATATTCGTCAAAATATCATTTTAACCAAGTGGCGGCAATGATAACAATAGTGAAGGTTGTTAGGATGCAGCGAACAAAATCAATTTATTTACAATGGTGATTTTATTTGCAGCAATGGTGACGAAAACAGTTAAATGAACAAGGTTCAAATCCATTCACTGATGTTGGCTGAACGCCAGACTGTTAATGCTGTAGTTGGTACTGAATCGGTATTAAATTCATTCATCTTAATGGGCATATAAAAGATTTCATTTATAATCTGATGCGTATTTATCATAGAAATGAAACAAAAATATCTATATCTTGAAAGTCCTTGACTAAGCAAAATCTATTTTCATTTATCAAAAATTATAAAAAAAACTGAAATTATTGATCTCTGAAATATCAGTTCATAAATACGTCCATGTTCTTGTTGCATGTCAAACTATTATTATCGGAAAGTCTTTAATTAAGGAGACATAAAAGCGTAGCTATTAATAATATGTCTGTGCCACCATTGCAGAGTTCACGTTGACAAGACCATTAATTAAATCTATTGTCACTGCCTTATTAGAGACCCTCGGCTTTCATCTGGACGTCAAAAATTTTTTCCCTTAATATAGGACATTCTTTGATGCAATCTTCTCTATTTATTGCCTAATGAAACTGTACTGCAATATGTGGCAATGTATTTTCAGACTGAACTCCACATGACAATTTATTATGTCGTTCAGTTTTATCAGCTTTCTTTCTCAAGTAACATTCAATTACTTAGTTAATTTGTTGGCAAGTGAGCATAGTAATATAAACAGAAAACATGTACATGAAATGTATTTTTCTCCAATAAATACAACTTATTTTTCTGCCTTGAAGGGAAGGTTGCAAAATTCATGCAAAAATGCTTTAACATCATAAACACTGTATATGAATATTATCATTCAACACCCTTACTACCGGATACCTGTCAGGAAGTTGAACAGTCGACGGACGCTCCACCAACACGTGTTGTTGTGCCGTTACTTGAGTGCCGTCAAACAAACAAACTTCACTTTATGAGACTATTGTACGGTACTTTTTGTTTCTAATCTCTATGCCTTGCTATTTAGTTATAACTCACAACTGCATAACAGCGCTGACGTCATTGAACCAACAAAAACTTTAATGGACACAAACGGCATTTGTGTATCAACTGCACAAAAAAAAAAATGGTAAAGGTATTCACCGCTGCCTCACTCGCTGTCTCGTGCTAGTTCCTGTCTATCCTGGAGGCGTCAGTGAACCACGCCAAGGTACAGTACCTGGCTGCGCCGCACACACACTCCCACTCTATCCACTCTAATACCTTGCTTGTGTTTCTCCTCAAGGTTAATAATTCCATACACTAGCAAGGAACACAGATTAAGGTTATTTAAAATGTATCCTCACCAAAGTGGAAATCTAATATGAAACACCATATCTGATTGCAATTCTTCACTCTGTATCTGTACCGTTTTGGTCTCGCTCTCGTCTCTGGACCACTTCTTTGTGTTCTAATATTTATCATCATTTGACCACAAAACACAATCTGTCCATGCTCAGCTATTCACCTTCATCATGGAAGAATGTACTATTCATTGATTCCTTGTTTGTTTTTTCCTCAAATTTCACTCACCCTTTTCTTTTCGTCATTCCTTTCCGATCTTTATCTCATTTCCAATCGCCAAGCTTCTCTTTCACTTCAATGTTTTTTTTTTTTAAACGGTTCCTTTCTTACCTCCGGTCCGCCAGTATCTCCTCTTCACCATTTTCATTCCTCCTTTTTTTGTAATTCCTACTACATCCTAGCATTTTCCCTTGCTAC